>NC_134541.1:38383463-38686494 GCF_050624435.1 Tenrec ecaudatus | reverse complement strand
CAACTGTGGTGGTTCTATAACGTGCTGTTAACTGGGGACTTGAGAGGATTAAGTAGGAAGGGGTGGAGTCTCGTCTGTCAATTGGGTCATAGCCAATGAGGCCTCTGTATGGGCATGGCCTTCTCCTGAGGATTCTGGGAAATTCTGTATTACCTCTTTGGAGGAGGGAGACACTCTCTGCTCACTCCCTAGAAGAGGTTCTACTGACAAGACATATGGAACTACATTACTGCCCTGAGCTGGAGAAGCCACGTGAAGACCCCTGCCAATGCTGAGATACTTACACCGTCACTGGATCCATAAGACTTCCCACCCACTGGCCTGTGATCTTCCTACATTCAGCATCACAGTATGTGTTTCATCAACCTGAATAGGACTTTATAGATTGGTATGGGACATATGGGCTAATATCAGACTTATGGACTTGTTCTGGACTGGGCTGGGGTGTTTTCTCAATATTCAGTTGCTCTTGTATATAAAGCTTTTTCTCATATACACATATTTGAGTGCCTATGAATTTGTTTCTCTAGACCACCTGGACTAACACAGCAACTATCAAGAATTTCCTCATTGGTTACAGGTACAAGGAAAATATGTTTGAGGACCTAACCTCTGGCTTTAAATAGACATATCTTTTACTTTGTATTGTCTTAATGATTTCTCCATGCACTCTCTACATATGGGATAGTTTCATCTCCCTCAAAACATGGAAACCTCAGGTGAGCAGAATGACTCAGATGGCCTGCTGAAGGCTTTGAGAACGACCTTCCCAGCAAATTAGATAGAAATCACTTCACTTTTTCTGATATAGTAATAAAAATCATGCAGCATCAAATTTGATGTATTTTTATTGATTACAAATGAATCATCAATACAACCACTTCAAGAAGATAGACTCTAATCCAGGATATGGGGATGGCAAGTATTTAGAAGAGCATGTAATCAGACAAATCATTGCTGACAACACTAGATAATATATCTGTCATCCAATTATAAACTTTATTTATAATCACTGGGAATTTTAAGAGTGAAAAAATGCAATATATTATTCAATGAAGTGCTATATCAATAACCCCTGAATTTGTTCAGCTGAATCCTAATTAAGTAATCCTTGAAAGCTTGACCTTCAGCTTCAGTCCAGGTGGAGTATAATTGGGTTTCCTTCTCACTGTGAGTGAATTATTTACCTGGAGATGAGGTAGGTTTGCGAAACCAGTTTCTCTTTTTGATTCATCCTTAAGTATATCTTACTCTCCTCGACTTTCTTGGCCTTTGTCAGTCAGAGGCCACAGTACGAATGATTGCTCAATTTAAAGGCAGGACATTTTCTTGGTAAGACATGCTGAAGATGATCACATGCTTCTTCCTTTTACACATCATGATTCGGACAGACCGTGTTTGAAATGTTACCATCTTCATTAAACTTGTTGTCAGGTGTATCCATTGAGCACCAATTTGCTATTTATGACCTGTCTACCAATCGCCTGTGGAGTCAGGCATTTGTAATTGAAAAGAAACTTTAATGGACAGGTTAAATCAAGTTTCATGTACCATTCTTATTTGTTTCCTAGCAAAACGATTGAAAGAATCTGAAAGCAATGGCTATTTTGAAAGTGTTTGTCTCTAAGTGGTTGCTTAGTTTAATCTGAAATATAATATTGTTACATACTTATCAAAATAAATAAAAATAAATGTTCGGAATATTGCATAAATATAAAGCCAGTACATTAGTCAATATTGAAATAGAGATCTTAAACCTTACTAGCAATCCTGACCTCTGCCTCTTATTTATCCCTTTTATATACCTCTCCTGTCCTTGAGGAACTTCTAACTTGTTTTTCATAATCACTTCCATTTTAGAAGTAGGTTTTAACCATATTGTATGCCACTCTAAAAGAAAGCTAATTTTCCCAGTTTTTAAACTTAATCTAATCTGAATAATACTTTGGGTAATATTCTGTGGCTTGATTTTTTCATTCACAGTTGTTAGTAAAATATACTTAAGCTGTTTATTTGTGCCTGATTTTAAAACAATAGAGTTCTTAGCACACTATAAATGTGTGTAGGGGGTGCTAAGTTTTAGAATCCTTTTATTTTCAGGGTTTACAAATATTTAAGCAAAATTAACCCCTTTATGTTTGGATCAAAGAAGGCACAACCCTGCCTTAGAGGGTACTATAGTATTAGTACAATGCCCAGATGGAGAGATACATTTCTTTAGTGAAAATCTAGACCAGCAGTTCTCATCCTGTGGGTTGCGGTCGAATAACCTTTCACAGAGGTTTCCCAATTCATAACAGTAGCAAAACGACAGTGATGAAGTCACTAATTTTATGGGTGGGGGGTCACCACAACCTGAGGAACTGTATGAAAGGGCCATGGCATTAGGAAGGTTGAGAACCACTGATCTAGATCAACTTTTAAAAAACTTTTTAAAAAGCACTTTCATATATCATGGTGAAATTGAGTCCATAGACATCACTTATATAGCCCTTACTATAGATCTGACTATTCTTAGTGCTCCCTACTCTTCCTTATTCCCAGCAGACATTGCTGCTGTTAGGAGTCTTTCAGGTGGTTCAGACATACAGCAACCTCAGGTGCAACAGAAAAAAACACTGACAGTCATGCGCCATCTTCCTGACGGGTGCGAAGCTTAACACCAAGTTGCAGCCCATGCCATAGATGAATTTAATGAAGACAACCAAATGAAAGCTAAACAACTTGTCCACTGTTACACAGTGAGAAGTAGAGCTGGGATATGAACTCGGATAGTTTGTCTACAAACTTTACACTCTGAACCAGGATGCTGTGCTTTGTAGGTGATGAAAATGGTGAATGCTCTCCACTGCTAACCTGTACCCAGAGGTCCCTCAAAAGGAAGAGCCAGCAACCTAGTACTGAACAATCCATCACTTGAAACCCCGTGAAGCTTGGTTTTCTATTTTAGAGCGTTTGGAATGTTACTCATGGTCACAGAAGTAGAAAACAAAAGACAACTCTGTGCAGCATATGCTTCTACTGTGACACACAGGGGATCTCCAGGGTAGAACATGACTGGACAGCTACAAGTTAAACCTTGTCTCTTACATGCACCCTCACTTTCAGAGATGAATCATGTGGTGTATGGTATTCTTTTGTTCGTAATCAGTCACCTATATGATTTTATGTGAGTCAGTCTGGGTGGAAAACAGTAAAGTATCTTTGCATTCGAAGAAAATACCAATACGCTGGCTTCACACAGGGCACCTTAGAACCCACACCAGGAGACCGGGAACATCACCTGCCTCTTTCTTTGCCAACTTACCACCAGCGGGATCATCCTCAAAGTGGACCACGTGCTTGCAAAAGTTTAGCTGGGAACCTCTGCTTTATCAACAGTGTTGCTTCACTGTTCTTTGTCCCTTTGCTGTGCCTGGGATCAGACTTGCTCCACATTCCATTGCTTCTTTCTACCAAGCATGCAAGTTTCTGCCAACGCAGTGGCTGGTATCCAGTTTCCAACTTTGACCACGCGCTACTCTTGATCTATTCATGCTCAAATTTGGTGTCCCTGGGCAAGTAACCAAGCCCTCGGGCCTTCAATTTCATAGTCTATAAAATGAAGCACTTGAGCAAAATGACCTCCAAAGTATTTGCCAGTTCTGAAATGCTATACTTCCTCTCCAAGTACTTGCAGTGTGGTCTCCTGGGCATCATTAGGAAGCATCCTCATGGTAAGATAATGCCAAAAGAGATTTTTTTCAGATGTGTCCTAAAGAAGACTAGGCATGTTCTGTGTCACTTTATGTTACATTAAGCTATAAATATTAGAATATCAGGGAGGGTCTCCTGCTAGTGATGAATTGTGTGTCTAATTCAGTTATTTGGATAACGACTCTCTTGGCAGTTCTTGGCAAGGAAACTACATGTTACCCTGAACTAGCTATAATTTTCTTTTACAACTGCTTTTTAAAAAGATTTACTAGTTATTCTGGGCTGGGTCTGAGCAGCCTTATCTAATGACATAAAACAAAACAGACTTTGCTTGTCACCTGAATCTTTGGTTATTGATAATGCTGCATTGGAGAATCAATTTTTTTCTGTTAGGCTTACAATTTCCAAAATGTTATCAAATCTCATCAAAAGGAGATTGTAGGACATATAGTGTTCTGAGACATGGCATCACTTAACTTAATTTTATCTGTTACAGAAGAATAAAGAAATAAGGGCAATACACTTTGAAAAATTGCAGGCACAAAAGAATTAGAACAGTTAATGTAGTCAATTTATTGGAAAACAAATATATATATTTTAACATTAATAATTTATTTATAAGAAGTTAGGCCCCCAGGGAATGTGCGGATGTGCTTTATACAATTGATGTATGTATGGATTGTGATAAGAGTTGTATGAGCCCCTAATAAAAATGTTTTAAAAAAAAAGAAGTTAAGCCCCCCAAAACATAGTTTAATGTCTTCTTAAGAAAGAGCTAAGTGGCTTTTTTGGTCCAAATAAATTTTGAAATAATCCTAGTAACTTGTTGATTTTGATGCCACTCTGAATTTATCTGTCTTCTTCAAAGCCTCATGGCTAAAAGCGATAGCACTGTGCATTGTTTAGAAGAGAAGGTGAGCGGGTTACTTCATTCTCACCAACCACTTACCTTAGAGTCTCTTCTGACTTATGGTGACTCCTTGTATGTCCAAGAAGTGGACCACCAGGCTTCTCGGGGGGCCTCTGCGTAGACTCAAAACTCCCCTCTTTCAGGATAGCAGTTAAGTCTATTAACTGCACTGCTCAAACCAAAACCAAACCCACCGTCATCATGTTGACTTTGACTCATGTCACCCAGGGACTCCTATTTAAACTGGTCTAGATCCCAACTCTTAGTGACCTTCTGAGTTAGCATGGACTTTATAGTGGTGAATTTGATTTTTTTTTTCTTTGCAGCTATGTGATGGAAATATTCAAGCAGTCAATGGTCCGTTTATTTATACATGAAGGCGTTGTGAAGACAGGGTAAACCCAAGCTAGAGCTAAAATTGATTGTCAAGGATGAATAACAAAGGGTATAGCTTGTGGAACCTTTGAACTTGAAAGGACCTTAAACATGAAATGATATGAAAGTTATGTAGACTATCTAACCTTGCTTCCGATGTTTTCAAATCTGCAAGACTAACAATAAACAATAACAAAAAACAATAAACACTGAAAACACTTAATTTTTTAAAATACCCTAAAAATACTTGTTTTTGTCCAAGAGTATTTTACAATAGAGACCAATAGAAAGTCATCACTTTGTGGCCTTCAAGTATAGAGTCCATTCCTCATGGTCCCAGTCGAGACCTTCAGAGTATTAGCCAAAGACATTTCTTTAGGCCTGACCACATCAAGAGTCTCAGTAGATGGGGCCATTTGACAAGATAAAGGGCATTTTTCTACTCAGGATTATTTGGTGTAAAAATTCAGGCAGGTCAATTAAGGGATCTTATGCTTTGAGAAACCAGGAGATAGCAAAGCTGGGCATCCTTTTTATGAACTGTTAAAGGTAGACAGTTTTAGGAGGGAAAATTAAAATTAATGTGAACGATTCTTTGATGCAGTTAAAACTTCAAAGGCACACCAGGTTTTTATTTGTAAAGAAAAAAACAGTTACAGTCAAGCAAGGGCACACATGAAAGCTTCCCAAATCTCCCCAGAGGGCTTGGTTTGATACTGGGGTGTGGCCAGGGCTTCCTTCCCTTTCCCCTGGCCCCCTTGCTTTTCACATCCTTCCCCCTTTCTTTCCTCTTGTCTTTCTGTCTTTTTTCCTTCCTTCCCTCCAGCCTGTTGCCTTCTTCATCTCTTTCTCCCTCTTTTCCTTTATTTTCATTCTTCCCTTGCTTCTTTTCTTCCTGGTGTATCGGAGTTACAAAGCAACAGCACCAATTATCTGATCTTTACCAACTTGAAACAAATTTAAGAAATAATAAAATAAAAAATGTCTGTCTTGGGAAAGATAAAATTGTCTTTCCAGCCTGGAAATGTGTCTTCTGTTTTTCGGTTTGGTTTGGTTTGTTTTTTCACTTTTAATTTCCATGAAGGAAACATTGCTTTACTTGAATAGTTCATCGTGTCTGTCAAGACAAAGACAGGGGTGCCACACATTATATTTGAACTGATGCAGACCAGCAAATCACTTCCCAACAAAGGGGGGAAATGCTAACTAAGAAGTAGAAGCGTCAGTCAATGAAGAGTGCTCAGCTTTCTCTGTGCTTGCCTCATGGTAGGAACTGTTTGTTTTAGAATAATTTTTGCAACTGTTTTAGACTAGTTTTGGCAACCAGGCACTGCACATTTAAGGATGGGCTCAATTACTCTTAAGGATCCCTCATGGCACAATCAGGTAAGCATTGGACTGCTCATTCTATGTAGGGGGGCCACACCCTCCAGCCCTCCTTGGGAGAAAGATGAGAGTGTTTGCCCGTGTGAAGATTTATAAAGTCACAGAAACCCTCTGTAGGGTAGCTATGAGAACTGAGTTGGAATTGACTCTGTGGCAGTGGGTTTGGTTAGCTTTGGGTCAGTTTATATAACCCTACCTTCTCACCCACTGCCATCGAGTCAATGCTAGCTCAAAGCTATCCTTACAGGACAGGTAGAACTGCCCCTCTGAGTTTCTGCGCAGCTTGAAACCACCAACTGCTCCAGGGGCGGTAGGGAGGTGGGGGTGGTAGATAGAGCTTTTGCCCAGCCAAACTTGTCACCACTACATCACCAGGGCTCCTATGCACTATATATTTTTTTAACTTTATCTGTCATTGAAAATGTTAAAATTCTGTTATGAAATTGAAAAGTGGAATTTGCAACATTCCAGCTTCATGCTTTACTGAAAGACCTTCCATGACCGCTCATCATAGAGAGCTGCATACAGTTCATCTGCATTTTCTTTTACTGGCAGTGCCTCTCACACGGGACAGTGTGCGCAGCCTTCTGGAGGGGACCTGGAGAGCTGTTTTAAATGGACAAAATGGCCATGTACCACAATGACAATTTTATTGAGTATTGTATGAGGTCGCATAGACCAGTGTGTCATTTTATGGACATATACATCCCATTAACTGTACAGTGGTTCTCAACCTTCCTAATGCCGCGACCCTTTAATACAATTCCTCGTGTTGTGGTGAACCCCACCCCCCCACCCCAGCCATAACATTATTTTCGTTGTTACTTCATCACTGTAATTTTACTACTCTTAGAATCGGGTGACCCCTATGAAAGGTCGATCAAACCTCCAAAGGGGTTGTGTCCCACAGGTTGAGAACCGCTGCATTAATCTGTCATAGGTTCTACAAGAAAAAAAATGTGCTCATAGGCCAATGGGACCAAGGCATCCCACTGATGCTCCCCCCTCAGAATCCAGAAGAATTTATGTGTCCAGGAAGTTCCACTCTCCACGAATTAAAGTTAAGTGAAGAGAAGGAGAAATAATTTCAAGCCAATTGAATTGCGTGAGTAAAGATGAAGGGATGTGGGCAAAAGAGGCTATTTCAAGGGTCAAATGAAAGTAAATGAGTCTAGAATCTAAGAGGTGGAAGAAAGTGGTCTCTTCCTAAATGCTGTGATAAGTGTTTGTGGAAGAAAAACGATCTGATTTACTTCCGGGGGGATTCTGGCGATCTGGAATCAGCACGTTGCTTCGTGAAAGCAGAGTGAGCCCGAGTTTACAAGGAGGCTGCGCCTAGGGCCTCCTGGCAAAGAACTCCTGCGTAAAGAGCTGGGGCGAAGGGGTGGTAGGGTGATAATCTAAAGCAGGACCGGGAACGTCTGGCCTGCAGGCCATAAAGGGCCTGTGAAATCACTTCGTGTGGCCTTGTCAAGGCCGCAGCAGGCAGGACTCTCACGAAACCCAATGCACTGAGGAGCTTTTAGCATTGCAACATGCATTTATGTTAAATGAATCAATAATAACAAAATTTGAAGGACAAGCAAGGAATGCACATTATAAGATAGACAGGACACACACAAATGCATGATGGGGCAGACATGCATGCTTCTCATTGGCTGTCTTTGGCCCATCTGCCTGTACTGTGGTGAGTCAGAGGACAGGACCAGACAGGCTAGGAATGTGTACGTAGTGGGTGTTTTAATACTTCACAGTGTCAAGGCAGTGATCAGGGACGATGAGATGGGTGTGCTGTCTTAGTATTCTCTACTTTATCTTTAGGCTCTAATACTATCTACTCCACTAGTTCTACAGAACTCACAGACTAAATTCACAATTAACAGGTTTATTAAGGGGATTATAAAACTGTGAGGCCATTGAGAAATGCAGAAAGTAGAGTTGTTTATCAGAACTTGTCACAAAGTTCTTTCAGATCTGCTAATAAATGCCCCAAGGAGCATACCACTCTACTGTCAGCCTCAACCCAGAGGCATTCAGCTTCAACTAAGTGGTTCTGCAAGATCAATTTCCCAATCAAGTGCCCCGGAACACCCCACTCCTCAAGCCAGCCTTCTGCACAAGAGTGCTAAGCTTTACTTGCTCTGTGGGTTGTGAAGAGGACCACTCTGCTGCATGCGCTGGCTCTTGGCTCTGCTGCTGCTACTTGGCTGCTACTGGTGTCTCCTGGATCCAGGTGGCTCACTGCACAGGGCTCATGGTCCAGAGGACATGCTCCACTCCTGGCTCTGCTGCTAACTCTGAGATCCCTCCTCCTGCTTCTCAGAGGCTTCATTTGATACAGATAAGGATAGCATTCCAGGGAGTCCTGTTCACAACTTGTCTTAGGTGAATCCTATCAATTTTTCCCTCCATCTTTCTACCAGACCCAAGCAGGAAAAAGTCATTTGGGAGGCCAACGATGTCTGGATAAAACCAGCACTCTGCAGTGGGATTCAGAATCACAGAAACTACTTTCACTAGGTCTCATTGTGACAGAGACAACATTCTTCAGAGGAGATAGGTACAAAGACGCTGAGGCCTCATGCGGGGAGAGAGTTTGTGGAAGAGTGGATTGTGGCTGCTGCAGAGTTGTTGGAGCCAGCCCAGGTCACATGGGTTCAGCGTGCTCATTTGTCTCGGGGTACTGTCTCAGACCAGACCACTGACTTAGCACAAGCTATCGTAAAAACACTGAAGGAGTCTGGAGAATATTTTGAATATTCCTTTCTGGTTTGTAATGAAGAGACAATGGACACAACACATACTGCCCAACTGGCTATTTTTGTTGATGGAGCAACTGCAGAGTCCGGCAGGGGAGACGTCCTGCTGTCATGGGAGGGACCCCATGCACAGCACTATGACAGGTGAAGATTTGTCAGACAGACTTGGTGTTTGGTTTGTTTGAAACTAGCTTATTGCCACCTAAGAATCCGAGTTATTTTCAGTTACTTTTCTTCCATTCATAGTCACTCAGACCAGAGTTGGGTAAGAAATAAGGAGCGTTTTTAAGACTGTAATCTCTCTCTCTCTCTCTCTCTCTCTCTCTCTCTCTCTCTCTCTCTCTCTCTCTCTCTCTCTCTTTCATTTAAAGTTTTAGGTCTGTTCATATTTGCCATGTCTCACCTTTTATTTATGGGATAGAACACATACAGAGAATAATGTACTATTTATGGTTGTACAACCCATCCCACCACAACAGTGACAGTATTCTCCCAGTGAACTCTCTGTATATGTGATTCTTTCTCTTTCTTCTTCCTCACTTCTTTTTTTTTCTTCATATTCCCACCCACCTTCCTAACCCCCTTATCCTTCCATTCTCTCCCTCAGCCTCACCCCTGGTCTCATCAGAGTCTTTTATTTTGGTATGAAAATCATTTTCCTTATAATAAAGGTGTCATGGAATATTTATCGTTATGAGATTAGCTTTGTTGAGCACAATGCCCTCCAATGTTTTCCATGTGAAGAAGCATTTGACGGAGTTGTGGTTGCTTTCTAAGGTGCATGTATTCATGGTGTGCATGTACCAGTGTTTGTTTATTCACATTGCCACGGCTGGGGGTTTTGATTGTCTCCATCTTTCTGTTATGATAGAAATTCATGCAATAAATAAGAATGTGCATGTACCTGCTTGTGGTTTGCTCCTTATTTCTTTTGGCATAAACCAATAACTAGAGAGATTGTAGTATCATAAGGTATTGGTATTTTTTAACTTTGTTAAGAATGTTCATATCTCATTGTTTTAATTAGTATTTCTCTTATAGCTAATGAACCTGAGCATTTCTTTTTGAAATTAATCTTTTGATATATAATCACCATATACCCCCCTTTGTGTGGTTTCTCTTTATACTCTTTGATGAAGTCTTTTGATGTACATAAATATCATATTCTTAGAAGGTACATTCTATTCTTCCAGTCCTCTATTTTGTCTTCTGTGAGGGTTTTTTTTTTTTCATTATGTTTGGTAGTGTTTCCTGATATTAAGTGTATGCCTTGCATGAAGGACCTTAAGTTTGTCCTGATTTTTTTTTTCACTGATATTTAGGTCTTTCATTGATATTTAGGTCTTGAATTCATACTGAATTTGACCCAAATGCCAACATCATTCTTAAAAGAAATGGAAAAGAAAATGACCAACTTCCTATGGAGGGAAAATAAGCCCAGGATAAGCAAAGGACTTCTTCAAAAGAAAGAACAAAGTCGAAGGGCTGGTACTACCTGTGCTAGATGGGTACTTTAGAGAAACAAATCCACAGACACTCATGTAGAAGAGAGCGTTTTATATAAAGGGCAAATGCACATCAAGAAAACAGCCCAACCCAGTGCTGCCCAAGCCCACAAGTCCAACATTATCCCATTAACTCATATGTCCAACACCAATCCACAAAGTCCTCCTCCATCTCACAAAACACACACTGTGACGCCTGCATGAGGAAAGCTGAGCCAGTGAGTGTGTAAGCATCTCAGCGCTGGCAGGGGTCTCCACACTGCTGCTCCAGCACCCAGGGCTTCATTAGGTAAATCCATGTGGCTTCTCTTCAGGGATGTCTTGCAGGAAGTGAGACGTGGAAGCTGAAGCAGGGAACTGGCTCAGGCAGCTGTACCCTGGTCCAACCATCACCAAGCAAGAGAACCAAGAACTTGAAAGGCAAGGCTCATGAAGCCATTTATTCCTCCTTTAATCCTTCAATTAACCCCACATATTATCGTCTCTACCCAACCGCAAAACCTATTGCACAGCCGCAGTAGACAAAGCAGCTTGGTACAGAAAACTCATAAATAAATATATCCCCCTAGAGAAGACTGATTTTCCACCAAGGACCAAAACAACATTAAATAGAGAAAAGGCATCCTCTTAAACAAATGGTGCTGGAAAAACGGAATCTCCATCTGCAGAAAAATGAAACAGGACTCGTGCCTCACCCTATGCACAAAAACTAATTCAAGATCGTTAGCTATTTAATGTAAATGTCAGAGCGATCAGGATCATGAATGAGAAAATTGGGATAAACGTAGAAGCTCTATTGTAGGACCTGTACAGACTACCAACTAATAATGAATGAGGCACATACGGTGGGAACAAAATAAATGAGTATGAGCTATTAAAAACAATCATGTACACGAACCCAGTAACATGAAGGCCCACAGATTGGGAAAATATCTTTAGCAATGACATAATGGACAAAGGACTAATCACTCAAATTTATAGAATTCTGCAACACCTCAATAAGGAAAAAAACAAATAATCCAATTCAAAGGTGGACATGAATAGACAATTCACAAAAGATGACACTCGAATGGCTAACAAACCCACGAGGAAAAGCTCATGCTCACTAGTTGAGGTAGTTAGTTTATTTTGCCAACCTGGTCAATAAACACATGTGGGGTTAATTGAAGGGTGAAGGGATAAATGGCTCAGTGAGCCTCGCCTTTCTAGTTCTCAGGTCTCCTGCTTTGTGATGGTCACACCAGGGTGCAGCTGTCTTAACCAGTTCCCTGCTTCAGCTTGAAAGGCTGACTTCCTGCAAGACATCCCTGAGGAGAAGCCGCATGGACCTACCCCGATGCAGCCTTGGGTGCTGGAGCAGCTGGGTGGAGACCCCTCTAGCACTGAGATGTTTACACGCTCACTGATTTGGCTTTCCTCCTGCAGTCAGCGCCATACATAGTGTGTGTTTTGTGAGATGGAGGAGGACTTTGTGGATTGGTGTTGGACATATGGGTTAATGTTGGACTTGTGGGCTTTGGCAGCACTGGATTGGGATGTTTTCTTGATGTTTACTTACCCTTTATATAAAACTCTCTCTTATACATGAGTTTCTCTGGATTTGTTTCTCTAAAGTACCCAGAATAATACACTAGTCATTCAGGAAATGCAAATTGAAACACTGATGAGATAGTATCTCACATTGGGAATTAACACCAGTTATGAACACCTCCTGGCCATAAACCATCCATAATCTCTATTCCATGTGGGCTCCGTCTCAGGATCTCTTCCGGACTGGGGTGGAAAGCCTGTGTAGTGGTTCAAATGATCTAAACAACATTCTCTGGAAGGTAACCGCTCAGTCTAGACTCCATTCAGCAAAGGGTGTCACACAGTCTGTGGAGACCAGGCTGTGGGATCAGTTTATTGTGGGCTGCAAGGCATGTGACATGGGACCCATAGTTAGGACTAAAGGAAATTTCACATTGGATTTTTTAAAGATAATTAATCTTAAGTGCCTCGAGACATCCAAACAGATGTCCTGTAAACAACTAGATGCACAGAGATGTAAATTCAGGATGTGTGAACTAAATGCTCTCAACATCAATAGAGCATCTAAATTATCGAGGTGTAGTGTATGACTCTCAATGATGCATTAGATGGAGCAAAAAATAATGATATAAATGAGTTCTGCCCCAATTTGACTGCTACTGCTCCTGGTGCTTTTGTCTGGAATTGAGTCAATTCTTACTCTAGAGAAGGTGTGGGGACCATCCAACCCAGGAGTCATATAAGACCCACAATGTCATCAATATCAGCTAATATCACACACCTCACCCCAGATAAGCAGTTCCAGCCACCGTATTAAGGGTGAGTTAATTAAATATTTGACCAGCATGTCTCTCAAATGATTTTATAAATATCCAAATGACCCTTAACAGAAAGAATATTCCCTACCCCTGAGCTAAAGCAAGGGTTCTCGAACTAGAAACCACATCAGAATAGCCTTAAAGTTTTATTTAAAAAGATAGTCTGCCCCTTCACTCCTATAGTTTCTACCTAGATAGGTTTCAGTGAGGTCTAATAATTTATCTCTAATAACTTCCCAAGTAATGCTAGTGTGGATGGTCCATGGTCCATGCTTTGAGAATTACTGGCCTAGAACAACCAAACTAGATTTCCAAATGTTTGAGGATTTACAAAGGTATGGGACAAGATGTAGAAATCTCCTAATACTCATACACTACTGGTTGGATTATAAATGGTCCTGCCACTTTGACAAACAGGTTCCTCAACTGAACATGGGTTTTTAAAAAAGAAACAAATGGAAAACAAAGTAACTGTCATTGAGTCTATTCTGATTCATGGCGACCCTGTCAGGCAGGATGGAACTGCCCCTGAGGGTTTCAGAGACTGGAACTCTTTACAGAGGTAGAAAGCCTCATCTTTCTCCCGTGGAGCTGCTGGTAGCTCTGAACTGCCGACTTCCCAGTTTCTAGAGAATAAAATAGCTTTCTACTTAAAAAGCTCATACATTTATGGCACCCCCTTTTAAAAGGACTCATTGGGCCTTTTTTTTCCTTCATGAGAAAACATTTCATTTATGCAGCAACTACAATTTTGAAGCAATTTCCAAAATGATTTTTCCACATTAGCTCATTTAGTCCTCTTGTCTCTTTCTTTCTTTCTTATTTTTTTTAATGATTTTATTGGGGGCTCATACAACTCTTATCACAATCCATACATATATCCATTGTGTCAAGCTCATTTGTACATTTGTTGCCATCATCATTCTCAAAACATTTGCTTTCTACTTGAGCCCTTTGTATCAGCTCCTCATTTTTCCCCTTCTTCCCCACCCCCATCCCTCATGAACCCTTGATAATTCATGAATTATTATTATTTTGCCATGTCTAACACTGTCCAATGTCTCCCTTCACCCACTTTTCTGTTGTCCACCCCAAGGGAAGGGTTATATGTAGATCTTTGTACTCGGTTCCCCCTTTCCACCCCACCTTTCCCCCACCCTCCCAATATCACGACTCTCACCACTGGTACCGAAGGGGTCATCTGTGCTGGATTCTCCGTGTTTCCAGTTATCTGTACCAGTGTATATCTTCTGATCTAGCCAGATTTGTAATGTAGAATTGGGATCATGATAGTGGAGGGGAGGAAGCATTTAAGAACTAGAGGAGAGTTGTATGTCTCATCGTTGCTTCACTGCATCCTGACTGACTCATCTTCTCCCCATGACCCTTCTGTAAGGTGATGTCCAGTTGCCTACAGATGAGTTTTGGGTCCCCACTTTGCACTCCCCCTCATTCACAATGATGTGAGATTTTTGTTCTGGGTCTTTGATGCCTGATACCTGATCCTATTGACACCTCGTGATCACACAGGCTGGTGTGCTTCTATCAAGTGGGCTTTGTTGCTTCTGAGCTACATGGTCACTTGTTTACCTTCAAGCCTTTAAGACCCCAGATGCTATATCTTTTGATACCCGGGAACCATCAGCTTTCTTCACCATATTTTCTTATACATCCATTTGTCTTCAGCAATTGTGTTGGGAAGGAGAGCGTCATGGAATGCCAGTTTTATAGAACAAAGTATTCTTGCTTCGAGGGAGTACTTGAATAGAGGTCATTGGGCCTTTTGCCAGTGACCAACTGAGCTGTCAAAAAAAAGGCAGATTAAAATACCACTTTGCAGTGTAGCAGCAACATCTTGTGTTGTTGAGCTTCAATCAGTGATATGACAATGTGGAAGAAAAAATATAATCATGGCAGAATTATTCCTAATAGACAAAAAGTAGAAACAATCCAAAACCTAGCAAGTGATTAATGGACAAATGAAACATATCCAGACAATGAGTATAAGAGGATTTCAAAAAATTCCATTATCTTTTAATTTGCCTTTCCATGAACTTTCAAAGCCCATTCACATTATATAGTCATACTAAAGGAATAAAATTCTGACATGTACTATAACATGGATGAACCATGAAAACCTTTTGCTGAGTGAAAGAAACTAGCTAGAAAATGGAACATATTATATGATCTCATTACTATGCCCAGGATAGGTAAGCCTATTAAGACAAAAGTCAGATAAACAAATACTCATAACCGAGTAAAAGAGGAACATTGGTGAATAATGGGATAAAATGCATGGATTTCTTTTTGAGGTGATAAAATGTTCTAAAATTAGTTGAGGTAATGATATGAAATATTTGTGAATATATTAAAAACCATTGAGTTGTATATATAAATAATAAAAATAAAAGTAGTCACACTTTTATGAATGACACAGTTTATCATTAATTTTAAGGCATCAAAATCCTATGTACAAAAAGTGTAACATAAATTCAAAACCCAATATAACGGCTCAATGTCTCCCCACTTCCACTCTTGAATAATAATAACCAGGTAATAATTATATGAGATGCTCCATTTTATTGAACCACCCATTAAAATGATAGCCATGAGAAAGCTGGTGCATTGTTTTGGTACTTTCTGGTAAGCCATTTGACTGTTAACTGCAAGGTTTGTGGTTCAAAACCACCGGTCATTCTACAGAAGAAAAATGAGACTATAAAAATCATATCATTGTAAATGAGGGGGAGTGCATAGTGGAGACCCAAAGCCCATCTGTAGGCAGCTGGACATCCCCTTACGGAAGGGTTGCGGGGAGGAGATGAGTCAGTCAGGGTACAGGGTAGCAATGATGAAACATATAACTTTCCTCTAGTTCTTAAATTCTTCCTTCCTATGACTATCATGATCCTAATTCTATCTTACAAATCCGGATAGACCAGAGGATGCACACTGGTACAAATAGGAACTGGAAACACAGGGAATCCAGGACAGATGATCCCTTCAGAACCAGTGCTAAGAGTGGCAATACCAGGAGGGCGGAGAGAAGGTGGGGTAGAAAGGGGGAACCCAGTACAAAGATCTACATATAACCTCCTCCCTGGGGGATGGACAACAGAAAAGTGGGTGAAGGAAGACATTGGACAGAGTAAGATGTGACAAAATGATAATAATTTATGTATTATGAAGGGCTCATGAGGGAGGGTGAGTAGGGAAGGAGGGGGAAAATGATGAGCTGATATCAAGGGCTCAAGTAGGAAACAAATGATTTGAGAATGATTATGGCAAATAATTTACAAATGTGCTTGACACAATGAATATATGCATGGATTGTGGTAAGAGTTGTATGAGCCCTCAATAAAATGATTTTTTTTTAATTTACAGTCTCACAAAACTTACATAGGACCCCTATGAGTCAGAATAGTGTCAATGGTGGTTGGTGATTGTGGCATGTTGGGCTGGGCAGAAAAATAAACTGTGGATGGTATTAATTACTTAGTGTACATGGTTTTACCTTCCTACATTCTACCATCCATTTCACTGGCTTCAGTGAAACTTGTGGGCAAAATTCAAGATCAGAGGGTTAAAGAAGAAAATTAACAAATTGTAATATCAGTGAGAATGGTCAGGGTAGTTTCTTACCAGGACATGCTACAAAGTATCAGGTTTGCTAAGTGCAGCATTGCATGTTACTGGAAGGCTCAACCAGAGGCATTCAGTTCAGCTCAAGCGACCCAGCTCCATGAATTAAGTTTCCAGAGGACCTGACCCCAGTAAGCCTCAGCCCAAAGACACTCAGTTCATCTTCCTTGGGTCAGCAAGTTCAACTTCCCGAATTAAGCACCCAGAGGCACCTTACTCTGCTAGCCAGCCTCCTGTAAACTAGCTCTCACACTTGCTCCTGCTCTGACTCGTGGTTCTGCCCTGCTCCTCTGCTACAACTGTTATCTGGATCTCAGAAGTTTATGTGCAGGGATCTGGGGTCCAGAGGATGAGCTCCACTCCTGGCGCTTGCTTGAAATAAGACTTCCCCCTCCTGCTTCTCTTGGGGCTTATTTTAAAATGTGCCAGCAGGATGGCACCTCCGGGAATCCTGTCCACAATTACTCACAGGTGACTCCTAGCCCACCTTCCAATCAGACCCATAAAGGGAAAGATTATTTGGTGGAAATCAGAGACTTTGGCTAGAAGAGCCCCTATGAAATAAATAGAAAATTAATGCAAAAAGAGAAGCTACACAATACAATAGAAATGATGCAGTGCACAGGGCTCTTGAGGAAACTGCTTTTGAAATCATGTGCTCCTTGCCCAAAGTGAGGCATTAAGGGAAGACTGAGCTGCATTAAATTCTATGTGCCATTGAAGAGGCATGTGGACAAGAGAGGAAACACCACGGTGCCAAAAAGCAAGAGGACAGCGTGGCCACTCTATGTCCTGCCACTTAAGAAAACGTAAATCTGAACAGTGCCTTTTAACCACTGTCTCTGCTACAGGGTGATATTTATTGACTTGACACTTGGTTGGTGAGAATCTCAGGATTTATAGTAACTTAATATTAAAGATGTTTCTCAGACTATTGTGTAAATCAAGAACAAGCATATGAAAACATTTTGGAAAATGCATAACTCATGATACTCTAGTAAGCTGCACTTATGTTTTATGATTATTGTTTTAATACCAGACAATGCTGTGTTCACATACCATATTTTATTTAATGTCTTGGTAAAGAAAAATATTTCTTCAAAGCATAGTCTCCTTAAAAATAACCCAAGTGACTTTACCAGGGTCATGTGTTTATGAAAGAACTAGAACTACAATTCCTCACTCGGAGTCCAGTGCTCATTTCACTGAGCATAATTTCAGAATTATCTAAACAGGATTTTGGTTACCAAAAAAAAGAGACATGATGTGTAATATTTTTCTTTAGTGGTCCTTCTTAAGCAATGTAAATGCAGATAGACAATGTCATACAATAACATATTTTACCATCTTATTTCTATTCCTATCATATGAGCTTTCTAAAGTGTAGGGAATCAAGATGATTATGGAATGAAAATGAAAAATAAAAAATATATAACAGGTCTAAGCATAATGGATAATCTGCAAACAAAATAAAATGTAGAAGCATTTATCCACTTGCTGTCTATTGATTGCCCACTTTGTAGCAGACACTATTCAAATGACTAAGAATACACCAATTATCAAAGCCCACACAATTATCTGCTTTGTTGACACTCACTAGTGAAACTAGACAGACAATATATGTAGGCGATGGTACAGTGTGATAAATGCTAAGATAAGTAAACAAGATGGGAACGAGGAAATGGGAGTGCCTAGGGGTGATTTCCTCAGTGAGTACTTTGAGCAAAGACTTGAAGGAGGTAAGGGAGCGAGCTCATCATAAATCTTCCAGCAGTTTTCCAAGAAAAGGTGGTGGGGATGAAAGGTATGTGGCAGATTCGAGCTAGAGCACAGGAGTGACTGAAGTCGGATGAGAGAGGAGAACATTTGGAAGAAAGAAGTTTAAAGAGATCGCCAGGACCTACATATTGAAGAGTAGAGAAATACTTGGAAGTACAGCTCATGTGGTATGATGTGGCAAAGTTACTTAGCTTTTTGCTTGAGGATAGGCATCTGGCATCCATTTGAAATATGGTTGAACTGAAGTGGACCCATCAATCATAAAGTGGACAGAAGGGTTTAGATTTTGGGCTAGAGGACTATGTGGTATATCAACAAAAGTAAATTTTGAGAGACAACCAAAGTCAAAACCAAACCCTCTGCTACTGAGTCAATTCTGACTTATATGATCCCGAGGCTTTACAAATCTTTATGGGGGCAGACAGCCTCATCTTTCTCTCTCAGAGTGCTTGAATCACCAACCTTGTGGTGAACAGTCCAACAGTTAATCAATAATACTACCAGAGCTCATTAAGAACCAAGAAGTGAGAAAACATGGATAGAAGTTTAAAGTGAGCTTTATCTGTTTCTCTTTTTCTTAAAAAAATCATTTTATTGGGGGCTCTGACCACAATCTGTGGTAGTTATGTAATTGTCAATTTAAGGATTGTGTCGGGGTGGAGTCTAACCTGTTAATCAGGTCATAGCCAATGAGGCTTCTGTGTGGGCACAGCCTTCCCCTACGGATTCTGGGGTATTCCTTCCTTAGAGGTGGGAGACTCTCTCACTACTTCACTCCCTGGGAGACATTGCAGCTGACAAGATACATGAAACTACCCTAGTGCTCTGCACTGGACAAGCCACAAGGATGCAACCAGACCTCTGAAGCCGGAGAAGCCACAGAAAGACCCCTGCCAGCACTGAGATGCTTACAACACCACTAGACGCAAAGACTTTCTACCCACTGGCTTGTGATCATCCTGCATTTGGCTTCATTGCTTGTGTTTTGTGAGTCTGAAGGGGACTTTATAGACTGGTATCAGACATATGCGCCAATATCAGACTTATGGCCTTGGACTGGACTGAGTTGGGTTGTTTTCTTAATGTACAATTGCTCTTATATATAAACCTCTTTCTTATACACATATGTGTGTCCATGGATTTGTTCCTCTAGTCTATCCAGAAAAACACACAATTCATACTTTATATACTTATGTATAAGCCGAGTTTTTCAGCACATTTTTAATGCAGTTTTTGTGGTAAAATTAGGTGCCTTGGCTTATTTGGGCCAGCTTATACCTGGGTATATATGGTATGTTGCCACCATCATTTTCAAAACATTTTCTTTCTACTTGAGCTCTTGATATCAACTCATTTCCCACCCCTCAGCCTCCCTATTTTATGAACCCTTGATAATTAATAAATTATTTTTTTCATGTCATATGCTGACTGGTGTCTCCCATCACCCACTTTTTTGTTGTCCATCCCCCTGGGAGGAGCTATATGTAGATCATTGGGATCGGTTCCCCATTTCTCTGCCCATCTCCCCGTTCCACTCCTGATATTGCTACTCTCTTTTTTGTTCCTGAGGGGTTTAACTGTCCTGGATTCCCTGTTCTGTGACCGCTAAGTGTACCAGTGTACATGTTCCAGCCAGATTTGTAAGGTAGAATTAGGGTTGTGATAGTGAGGCGGAGAAAGCAATAAAGAACTAGAGGAAAGTTGTATGTTTTGTTGATGCTATACTGCACCCTGACCGGCTGGTCTCTTCCCCATGACCCTTCTGTAAGGGGATGACCAAATGTCTAAAGATGGGATTTGAGTCTCCACTCCATACTCCCCCTCATTCACATTGATAAGATTTTTTGTTCTGGGTCTTTGATGCCTGATACCTGATCCCATTGATATCTCGTGATCTCACAGGCTGGTGTGCTTCTTCCATTCGGTCTTGGTTGCTTCTCAGCTAGATGACCACTTGTTTATCTTCAAGTCTTTAAGACCCCAGACACAATACCTTTTGATAATCTGGCACCATATATCTGTTTCTTACAATAAGGGGATTACCATATCATTATTGTAACTCCACAGTGTATCAGAGGAATACAATTACAATAAAGTCACTCAATTACTGGCATATTTATTATATTGGTTTTGGCTTCTGAAGAAACACATCTTGATTGGTCCAACAAAGAGTCGTTGAGGGGCTGGGTTGGAATGCGCCAGTTTTATGAGGAGAAGCATCAGACGCATCACACACAACTGAATAGATCCAGGACCTCTCCTTCTCTCACTGGATGTCACAGTAAGCTCCTGCACAGTCCTTTCTGTAACCATTGTAGTAACTCATTTGAGGAAAACCATCTTGATAGTGAATTAGTGTCTAACTCATAAATCCTCCAGCTGAGGAAGAATTATAGTGGGGTGGTCACCTTTGGAGACTAAAAAAAAAAAACAGGAAAGGAGGAAGCCAATGAGATCAGGTGTTGTTGGTGTGTATCCTCAGTTGCTTCTCACTCCTAGAGACCCTGGAGGACACACGGATGCTGTTGCAGAGTCTGCCAGTGGACTCACCCGAGAACTCCTTCAGGGAAGCTTAAAACCAGCCTGCACACGGCATTCCTTGCTCCACTTCCAAGTGCGCCTGTCCCCGCCATGTACAGGAAAACCCAGAAATGTCTGAGAAAACGGTTCTAAGAAATGAAGTGGTGTTTTAACTCGTTAAAAACCCACTTCTGTTTTCACATAGGAAGGAGCGTCAGAAGGTGCACGGAAATGGAATGGAAGGATCGTTGAGTGTTTCCCTAAGTTGTCAGAGCCTCCTCATATTAGAAAGAAAAAGGCATAGAAAAGTAGAAAATATTCAGAAGGAAATTAAAATACCAATCAGCAGGTAACTGAGGAGATTCCAGTGCGTGTTTTACCCTGGTGACTCAGTGAATTTAGTGCTGACTGACAGACTGCGAGGCGGGGGTACATGCTCGCTCACTCGCTGTTTCACTGGGAGAAGAGGCGGCTGTCTGTTCCCATGGATATGTACACTTTGGGAAACCCTAAAGGGCAGCAGTTCTGCCCTGTCCTATACGATCTCTATTAGTTGGAATTGACTTAAGGGCTCTAGGTTTGTTTGGTTTCTCAAGACGATCAAGGAGTCTTGGTGGTGCCGTGGGTTAGCATTGACCTGCTAACCCCACGGCCACTCTGGGGGTGAGAGATGGGATTCTGGGCTCCTGTGGAGCTTCTCCATGGGAGAATGCCAGCTTCCCTGAAGCTGCCAGCCTTGTCACTCTACAGAGCTTGCTTCTTGGTTCTGGCAGGTGGCTCTGGCAGGTGGGCACTCCAAGACAATAGATATAAAAATGATCAATGTAGAATGTGAACCATTTTGAGAACCTCAGTACTGAGAACCTCAGTATTGACAAGAGTGAGATAAAGTCATCAAAGTTTGGGAAATTAGCTAAAGATAGAAGGAAAAATCATGTTCACTAGGGAGCTGTAAAGTCAAGTAGAATTGTCCACGTGAATAGCAGAGGTGAGCTGAGTTGAAAATCTGCTGATTATTTGTTATCCTCTGCTTCTGGTCTGCCCCTGGATCCTTTGGGGTTCTCTGTGCTTTGTCCCACCAATATAACTTTTCTAATATTCCATACAAGACTAAGATTGCTTCATACTTACTAATATTCCCTATGATAGAGGTCATGTAAAACAGGAACTCCATTTCTCCATGTTCTCAGGTATATAAACAATGTGGGAAAAACTCGGGAGAAAGCCAACTTTATATTTTTGCTTCATGGACCATCTATTGGATCATATTATTTGGGTTCTAGTATTTTCTTCACTTTTCTACTGAGGCATCCTTGCTTCTCCTTTGAAGAAACAAATTGGGAACTTCTGTTTCAGGATAAATTTCTCAATAACCAAGGGATGCCTAGAACAACTAACCCCTAAATTCTGGATAAAATAATCCATGAAATGCAAATATATAATTGATCTCACAGAAAAGTACTCAAGAAGCAAGGGGGGTCGGGGAACATAGATGTGAAATCCAGTACACACACTACCAGAAAGAGATCTGCCACTGGAAGCAGAGGAAGGGCCAAGTCAATAATCTTTGAAATGTACAGATTTAGTGATAAAACGGGACCAAGATTCATAAATCTCAGTAATATGTAGGGATATATATTTGATAAAATAACTAACTGAAAGAAAAAAAGAATTGACTGAAAAGCATCCATTAAAGAGCAAAGATTAAAAAAAGAAAACCCAAAACATGAAACTACTGAATGAAAATTTGGCTATTTAAGCTTGCCCAGAGGTGCCTCATAAAAAAAGATTGACTAATTCAAAGATAATTAGGCACTGAAAAAACCCTGTGTTGTGTGCAGTTCTATTTTGAGACACCTAGGATTGCCATGAGTGTGAATTGATTTGAAGGCAATGCACACACACACACACGAAACACCATGAACTGCTGAGAGGATGACCTGCTCTATCTTGGAAGAAGTGCTGCCACGGTGCTCCTTGGAGGCCTCAGAGACCAGATGTTGTCCTACATACTTGGACATGTTGTCAGTAGAGATCAGTCGCTAGTCCCTGGGGGAGGAGACATGCTTGGTAAAGCACAGGCGCACTGAAAAGGAGGAAGGACCATGGGAGATGGACTGACATGGTGGCTACAACATTGGGCTCTGGCATGAAAACACTTATGAGAATGGTACAGGCCTGGGCAGTGTCTCATCCAGTTGTGCACAGGGTCTCGATGGGTCTGAAGCGACTCTACAACACCTGACAACAACCACCACAAACAGGGGCAGATGAGAATTGTTCCAAAGAGTTCAAGACTGAGCCCCTTTACATGAGGAGTAGATTGCCTCAACTTTTTCCATGAGGTGACACTGTTGGAATTGAAGTGGGCCCTTATGATTAACAGCCCACTACCGAATCCACGGCATGATCAGGGTTCCTCTGTAGACATGTATATAATATGTGTATTAGGCATGTCTTCTCAGGTGCCTTTTAGTAGATTTCAATTTACAACTTTGGGGATAATTGTTAAAAGCTTAACTGTTGGGGCCACTTGGAGTCTGCCTGCATCATGTTGCTGTGGTTGTTAGGTGTGGTGACGGCGGTTCTGATTGACAGTGACCCTTATGTACAAGAGAATGGAGCACTGCCCAGCCCTAGGTCATCCTCACAACTCTTTAATATGTGAGCCTGTTGTAGCAGCAGTGATGCAAACCCATCCTATGGAGGGTCTCCCTCCTTTTCACTGTGCCATTACTTTCTCAGGCATGATGTCCCTCTCTGTGACTGGTCTCATCTGAACACATAGCCAAAGTGTAGGAGATGAAGTCACACCATCTTGCTTTTAAGGAGCATTCTGACTATACATCCTCCAAAACAGATTTGTTCATGCTCTTGGTAGTCCATGGGACTTGCAATATTCTTTCCAGCACTATAAGTGAAATGCTTCTTCAGTATTCCTTAGTCAGTAGCCAATTTTCGCATGCAGATGAGGCAATTGAAAATGCCAGGGTCTGCAGCAGGTGCACCTCATCCTCAAAGTAACATCTTTGCTTTTCAACAATGCGAAGTGGTCGTATGCAGTGGATTTTCCCAATGCAGTGTCTCTTTTGATTCCTTGATGCTTTGTCCATGAGCAGCAGTTGGGTTGTCACATTTGTTTGTCAGATTGTCTTGATGCCTGTATGTTGGGATGGTCCTAGAAGCTCTGGTCAGCCCACGGGGTTACCCAAAATTGACAGGTTTCAGTACAGCTTCCAGACTATGAAGAACGTATGAATAAGAATAGCCTGTCTACTTTGGAGGAATTAAAAACAACAAAACAAAGAAAAAGCGCACTGCCATTGAGTTAATCCCAACTCATAGAGATCCTCTAGGAAGGATAGAAATGCTCTTGCAGGTTTCTAAGACTGTAACTATGTGCAAGCATAGAAGGCTCATCTTTCTCCCAAGGAGCAGATACAGGTGTCAAACTGCTGACCTAGAAGTTAACATCCTGACACATAAACAATACATCACTAAGACCCCCGAAAACCTTACGAATAGCAGTGTAATATTGTCAGGTATTGAAAACCTGCCTACAGACAATCCATTATAACTAGTTATGAATATTGCTACAAAGTATTTAGAAACTGGGCAATATTTCATGGTCACAAGGGACAGCATACCTGTTCTTGATGATAAACCTCAACAAGATCTTCCTAAGCAGTTCAAATCCATCAGCTCCTCCATAGGGAGCTAAAAATGAGGCTGTCACTTCTGGAAATGTTTAAGGAAGGACTTGGAAATCAGAAGCAGTAGTTCTACCCTGTCCTATATTGTCACTATGAGTCTGAATAGATTCAATAGATGGAATTTTTATTTAGATCAGTGGTTCTCAACCTGTGGATCGTGACCCCTTTGAGAGTCAAACGACTTTTTCACAGGGGTCACTCGATTCATGACAGCAGCAAAATAACCGTGATGAAGTAGCAATGACAATAATTTTACGGTTGGGGGGTCCCCACCACATGAGGAACTGTATGAAAGGGTCGCGGCGTTAGGCAGGTTTAGAAGCTCTGATTTAGAGAGCGTCACCGTTAAGATGGAACTTGAAGAACAAGTTCTTTCTTTCTTTCTTTCTTTTCTCCCAGGTGAAAGTGGTAGTGGGAGAATCACAGCGAAGCTGGGTGTGCAACAATGCAAAGGAGGCAACTCAGTCAAGGTCAAAAGGCTACAGAAAGTTTTATTTGAAGAATTTAAAGTTGCTTAGTGCTTCTGCGGTATCTTGTGCAATAGAGGGAATGGCAGGGCTTAAACTTAGTGGCAACTACATTATACAGAGACTGTGCACCCTTCAAAGGAGCCAGATTTGTAATTGAAAACAAGGTAAACCCAGGGAAGGGTTTTGAGAAGGGGAGTGTTATGGAAAGATTCACTTATTAGGAGGAATATTCTGGCAGTCATCAGAGTTGGCCTCAGAACAGAGGCAGAAACATGAGAAAGGAAGCTGTTGAAATAGTTCGGCACGTACCATGACCTTGGATTTAGAGCAGAAGACGAAGACGTTTGAATGAGCTGGTCAGTTTTGAGCTACAGAAAACATGCAATGAAGGATAAACACGCAGAAGGATAGGGGGATCAGAAAGTAACCTGCTTTACATACCCTGATGAGCAGTGAAAGAGTGTGAAGACTTTTGAAGACAGGGCAGAACTTTGGTAAAGTTCAAGAATGGTAGTAGTGAGAGAAAGGAGGAATTAGAGGAAAGAGGGAAGTTCAAAAGGAAGGAGGTGATTATCATTGGTTTGTGTGAATATATACAAAAGTTCATTAGAAGCTAATACTCTTGTCGTGAATATCAAAGAATGATTGTGCAAAAAGTTATATGCATGATTCATACAGGGGTCAAAGCTATTGTTCAACTTTTCTATTGAGAAGACCACCAAATCATAAACCTGATATAGAAGTATGTGAGCAGCTGAGTATATATAACTGATGTCATAAAGGAATGGTAGAATAATTGACTGATGCCATACAGGACAACATTCAATAATCTTTAAAATTTCCACCAAATAGAAATAATTTGCATCTCATAAATGAACAGGTTTTCCTGAATCTTCCCAAAGTGACCGCCTTTAATTTATATGTGAAAAGAACAGAAAGCAATGATATAAGCAGTGAGAAAATGATATAATCCGTATAGCTGTATTTACAGGTTTTGAATTATTGTCCACACTTTAATAAGCAAGAACTTAGTATTCCTTTTATCTATATTTTAACTATATGCTAAACTAGATCCAGAATCCAACCAAACCTAACCACCTCCAGTATTGCCACCATATTCAGAGCTATCCCTTCATCTCACGTGAATAATTGCAGCTGTTTTTTTTTAACTGTCCTTGAAGGTTCTGCGCTACTTCAACCTCTTACCACAACTCATCTCAACATCTTAACCAACTTGTTTAAGTCATATCATATAACTCGTCTGTTAAAATTCAAAGTCAGGCTCAATCAGAAAACATTCATAAGGGTCCACATAGGAAGAAGGGGAAATGGGGGAAGGGAAGGAGGAGCCCCAAACCCAGGGTCAAGGGAAGAAGTAATTTAAAATCGATGGTGAGGAGGTTAATAGAATGCCTGGTAGGTGTTGAACAAGCACAATGTAGCCGAGAGGAATTACTGAGAGTCAACTGAAGGTCAAACATGATAGTGGGATAGAAACAAAGTAAAGGAAAGAAAGGAAAGAACAAGGAGGTAAAAGACATTTATAGAGGTATAAATATAGGCATGTAAACATGTTTTTATATAATTTTATATATGTAAATATATTTTTATATAATGATAGAGATATAGGTTTAGGTACATCTATTTATAGGTTAAGTATTAAGGTAGCAGACAGACATTGGGCCTCTACTCAAGTACTCCCTCAAAACAAGAACACTTTGTGCTAATAACCTGGCATTCTGTGATGCACACTTTCCCAACATGATTGCTGAGCACATAAGCAAATGAGCACATAAGCAAATGTGGTGAAGAAAGCTGATGGTGGCCAGCTATTACAAGATACAACATCTGGGGTCTTATGGCTGGAAGATAAACACGTGGTCATCTAGCAAGGAGGCAACAAAGCCCACATGGAAGAAGCACACCAGCCAGTGTGATCATGGGGTGTTGACAGGATTGGGTATCAGGCATCAGAAGACCCAAAACAAACAATCATATTGATTCAAACAAAGGAGACTAGAGTGTAGACCCAAAGCCCATCTGTTGACAATTAGATATCCCCTCACAGAAGGGTCACAAGGAAGGGACAAGCCAGCCAGGGTACAGTATAGCACCAAGAAAACACACAACATTCCTCTAGCTCTTTAATGCTTCCTTGTCCCGACTATCATGACCTTAGCTCTGCCTTACAAATCTAGCTAGATTGGAGCATGTACATTGGTGCAGATAAGAGCTGTCAACACATGGAATCCAGGACAGATAAAACCCCCAGGAACAGTAATGAGAGTAGTAATGCCATGAGGGTAGGAGAAAGGTGGGGGGAAAGGGGGAGAAGGGGGACAAACAACAGAAACACGGGGTAAAAAGAGACAGCAGAGAGTATAAGATATGAGAAGAGAATAATTTATAATTTATCAAGGATTTTCATGAGGGTGGGAAGGTGGGAGAGGGAGGGGGAAAAGAGGAGCTGATACCAAGGACTCAAGTAGAAAGAAAATGTTTTGAAAATGGTGATGGCAACATATGTATAAATGTGCTTGATACAATGGATGGATGGATTCTTATAGGAGCTGCAAGAGCCCCTAATAAAAATATTTATTAAAAACAATAATTCAATGTTCTTATAATACCCTTTAAGGCCCTGCCTAATGAAAACCCTCTTCATGTGCCTTCTTCTCTTTCTTTGTGTGCTTCAGCCATCTTGATCTCTCAACTGTGTCTCTTTAGGATTTTGAACTTAAGTTTCACCAAGGCTACTTATTGGTTTGTGTTGTTTCATGCTGTCTTGAGAGCCTGTCCGATAAGATAGCCACTAGCCACATGTGAGTAGTGAGCACTTCAAATGTGGTTGACGTGAATTCAGCTGTGCCATAAGTCTAAAAGACGTGATACATTTCAAGGACTTTGAAGAAACCATGGAAAATATCGCATAACTATATGGAGATAGTAACAGATATATTCCTTCCATTAAATAAAATATAAGATGAAATCAAACTTCACTCTTTTCATTTTTGCTTTTTAATATGGCTACTGGAAAGTTTGGAATGACATTATATGGCTTGCATTATATTTCTATTAAGCATAGCTACCCTAGAATAAGTGGCTGGATTTTGGTAGGTGGCCAGTTGTTATTTGATTAAAAAATGCTAAGAACAGATACAGGAGAGTATTGCAGAGTCATTAGAAAAGTTGACCTGATTGGAATCCTGGTTCTACCATATAATGTGCATATCAACTCAAGCTAGCTATTTGCTTGGTACTTCATGTTTCTCATCTGTAAAATTCTGATAATCATCACATTAATAATAATTTCAGAAAAGTAGTGTCTATTAATGAGGCAACCCATTTAAAATACTGAGAATAGTGACTGGTTCACAGTTTACTTTCATAAGAAACCGAAAAGACATTGGGCCCATGAAATCCCCTCTTCCTCCAGCTAGAATTGCCCATGTTGATTTCTACAATATTAGAGTATTTGCTCCGTTTTTAACGCAGCCTAAAAAGGGGCCATTCTCCTGAGTGTGTATAATTGTGTCCACCTATTGAATTCCAAGGCCTCGGACGTGCCTCTGCTGCCTTACTTAGTCACTGCTGACCATCCACAGTCTTTTCTCACAAGGCCCTTGCTCCTAGAGCATATTGAATTATGATGGAATTTCAATATAAAACTGTAGAGCAAGACATTCCTTCTGAAGAACCAGGACTTTCTTAGGAACAATGGCCCTATTTTGAATTTTACTAGTCACAAATGAATGTGTCAAATGATTCCTTTAAAACCCATATCCACAAGCTCCCAATGCCCAGTTATTCTAATAGAATCCCACAATTTCTGCAATAGGAAACAAAATATTTCCATTCTTAATCTATGACAGGACATCAACATGAAACATAAAACTGCCTTTTTGAAAAGCAGCTTTTATTGATTCACAGAATCTGAAATGCCTCCTGGTCACGATCAGTATCTTCTTTGATGTGGCTTCAGCATATTGTCTGTCTGCGCATCACTCTGACTTTCTAAAGAAGGAGGAGGCCTAAATGAAAGCAGTATGGCCAGGCTTGAAAGAAGTGCTTCACTGCGGAGCACCGTGTCTTAACACAGAAGCTCTGTGAGTTTCTCCCTGCTGACACAGAGTGAGCGGTAGTGCTCTAGAGCCCCAGAGACATTCTCTCAGATCGACGGCAAGAACCTCAAAGGAGGGCACAGGGCTCATACTCATCCTGGCACAGAGTGACAGAGTTCCATGTAATATTTCAATGAAATTCAACTCAAGCAATATTTTTTGAATTGTATTCAAGTTCAAAGATTACATCTCCAAGTATGATGGTTGATCTCTTGATTTACTGCAGAGACCGTAGAAGCCATTAACTCCCTTGTGATGGCTCCAGACCCTTTGACCATGAGATTCTCAAAAGACAATGTCCTGGTTCAACCTCTTTCATTGTTTTACTCCTAAGAGTTCCACTCAAACTGTAAGAAGACAAAGGTAGGTGAAGAATCCCTTTCTTTTATTCTCTTTGTCTTTAGATCTCAGATACACATATTTCTACAAAGGTAAGTAAAAGGGTACAAAATTATAGAGGCCATTATTAAACAGAACTATCTACATGTGAAACTCTCGTTTCTTCACTCTCCTCCATCTAGGTTTACACATTTCTAAAGGCAGGATTCCTCTTTGTCGAACCTGTCCTTGATGAATTCTGGGCTCTTTGATAGCATCCTGTCAAAAAAGGAAGTTTTGAAATCTTCAAGGGCCTCAAATACTGATCCTTGAGAACCTTCTTTGATTTGGGGGAATAAAAAGAAGTGTGAAAGAGCAAGAGAAAAATTGTGCAGTAGAGTGGGTAAGCTGTCCCCGAGAGATTCTCACAGGACAGACCTTTCTAACGTCAAAGAACGAGCAGGTGGATTCTCATGATGGAAAAAAAAGTCTGCAAAACACTCCTCTGGCCTTTTTCACACCAATGCACTCTTGAGTTTTCTTAAAATTTCTTCCTAATAAGACCCCTATGATCATTCCATATTCTTTAAGAAAATGTACCCCTTTGCAATCACCTTTCCCCAAAGAAACATCATAATCTTCTCAGCTGAGCCTCTGTCTTGAATGTAACGAGCCCAGAAGATTTGTGTAGAAACCACTTTTTGGAAGACACCCTATTGAGAATAATAAAGGTCTACTATTAGGAGACTTTGCCTGCCATCATTAATTGGTGTCAGAGACATTCCTAAGCATGTGACACAGTGGTGCAACAATGGTCTCAAACATGGGAATAATGGTGGCGATAGCGCAGGGCAGGTGGTGTTTCAGTGTATTGGACGTAGGGTTACTGTGAGTCAGAACTGACTCACTGGCACCTAATAAGAACAAGTGCATATATTTAAACAAACTAACAACAGCAGCAGCATTAAATGTCCTCAAATCTCTTCTAAAAATATCATAGAAGAGATGGATTAGATATTAAAATCTGGTAATTTCTCCATCAATCTACCTATATCAGAACAATCATGTCACTTACCATCTCTCCCCTTTTGATGCATTGAACATTCATGACAAAATATCCGATGAATTGTGCAATAACATCATATATGAAGGAAAATCACATTTAAAAGACAGGAAAGAAAGGAAATACCAAAATAGATGTCAGAAGAGATTGAAACTTTCTTTTGAATGTAGAGCAGCTAAAGCAAATGTAAGGAATGATTATATGAATGAGCTAACCAAAAGATTTCAAAAGGAAACGTGAGAAGATAAAGTAAAATATTATAATGAAAGGTGCAAAAACATGGAGTTAAAAAAAACGAACGGGAAGAACATACTGTTCATTTCTGATGCAGAAAGAACTGAAGAAAGAAAAAGCTCACATTCCCACAGCACAGGACCCCATGAGCACAATATGAGCACAAGAGAAGGCACAGAAGAAGAGAAAGTGTTCCAAGCAAACACACCAAAAAGGATCGTTAACACTCAAGCGTCTAAGAGGTAGCATAGACTCAAAACGATGGTACTGAAGGGAGAAGCAAGCTGCATGGGAAACCGTGAGGGACAACAAGATTCTAAAAAGTCACAAACTATCAATTGAGATGTTCCAACAAATGGATGCAACACTGGAAATAATCATTCATGAAGACAGATATTTGGAAAAACATCTATCTAGCTGATCGACCGGAAAACAGAGCTGACATGCCCTTTCCAGAGAAGAGGATCCAAGAGAATGCAGAAATTACTGTATATCATTTATACTACACACAAATAAAATTTTGCCCAAGATCATTAAAAACCGGTTATAGCAGTATATCAACAGGAAACTGTCAGAAACTCAAGTCAGAGTGAGAAAAGGACATGGAATGACAGATCTCATTGCTGCTGTTTGATGGATCTTGATTTAAAGCAGAGAATATCAGAAAGATGCTTATCCATGTTTCATTGACTATGTGGTGGTATTCATTTGTGTGGATGAGAACAAATCATGAAAACATGGCAAAGATCGAAAATTCTGACATACTACATTGAACTCATGTGGAACCTGTACATAGATGAAGAGAATATCTATTGACTAGAACAAGGAGGGACTGCATGATTTAATATAAGGCAAGGTTATATGCCAGGGTTATATCCTCTCATGATCCCTGCTTGATTTGTGTTGAGCAAACAATCCAAGAAGTCGGACTACCTGAGGAAGAACACAGCATCAATATTGAAGGAAGCGTCATTGATAGCCTATGATGTGCAGATAACACAGCCTTGCTTGCTAACAGCAGAGAGGACTTGAAGCACTCAGGGAGGAAAATCAAAGACGACGCCTTCCAACTGAATCGCATCTCAACACCAAGAAGACAACACTCACACTCGGAACAGAAAGCTCTATCATGATAAACAGAGAAAAGATTACAGTTGTCCAGTGTTACATTTGACATCTACCACAATCCACATTCCCGAAAGAAGCAATGAATACATCGAATGATCTAGTCATTGGAGAAATCTGCTGTGCGAGACCTGTTCCAAGGGTTCATGTGCAGAGGGTGGGCGAACAGTTTGGGATCTGGAGAGTGGCTCAGCCAACAAGGCTGCCAGGGGCTAGGTTCTGGCGACTGAGCTGCCACCCTGATTGGAGGGTTGTTCCCCTATAGCCACAAAGGATGAGGCGCTCCACTCCCAGCTTCACGGAGATGCTGTCTAGAGGATCAGCATTATCCACCCCGTGCCCATCACCAACACTGCTCTGACCAGTTTCTGCCATGTTAGGTGGTCCTACATCTGGCTGCAGCACAGTGTCACTGCTGCTGTCATTTGAGAATTCTGCTACAAGATATGTGATGAGTGCATTCTGGGGAACCAGACCAAGTGCCACTGGGACACTCAATCCTGGATCTTCAAGGCACACAGCATGCTCCAGAGGCTGCATCAGTGAGGGTCCAGGCAGAAACCCCTTTGGGTGAACGGGACTCTTTCTCACACACACCGGTAACCTGAGGACTTACATTGGAAAATACATTGTGTCTGGGGAAGCAAAGGCAGCTGGACCAGAAGTGCTGAGTCGTTTGTAGGCGGACAAGCATGGTCTCGCTGTATCAATGCCCTGCATGCTGTATTAAGATATGTGTTATTCCAGCAAACCTGTGATGACCATTGCGTTTTATTTTGCTTTTGGGTGTTCATATTAGGGTATGTCTTAGAGGTGTTATGTAATTTGGGGGGTCACCCTCTTGAAGTTGTGTGATATGTTTTTCTGTTTTTCGGTAAATGAACCCTAGGATTGATAAACCTCTAGGGATAACAAGTAGGATAAGGGTTTCAGGGTGATGGTACAGGCATGATGGTAGGGTGAAAGCGAGATGATATCAAGGGGTCCAGGAAGAAAAAGGTTTGGAAACGTGGAAGCAGTGGTACAATTCTGTGTGATGTTATTGAACTATGGAATGATATGGTGTGTGTATTAACTCCCAAGTAATAATAATAATAAAGACCTTGGAATGGGTTTTGGAATTGCACTAAATCCTAGGTCCAACTTAAGTATAATTAGTTCTTATATCATGGCCCTGCTTGATACGTGCCCTCAGCAAGTGGACACAGAAGATACAGGTGTTAAAGCAAAATGTGGCCAAAGAGTTAGGTGGTGCATGGCTATCAGATAAAACAGCATCTGGGGGGTCTTAAAGGTTTGCCTCCAAACAATCAGCCATTTAAGTGAAATGCCTGCTAAGTCCACATGGAAGAAGAACACCATCATCAGTCACCAAAGGATTGTAAATCACATAATACAAAAGCAAAAGACGGAATACCCATAATTTCATGTCAATTTGAAGATATAAAAGTGTAAAGGTGGAGTCTAGCCTGTCAATCATGTCACAACCTAATGCTATCTCCTTGTGGGTGTGGCCTTCTCATAAAGAGGATCCTAGGAACCTCCCCCTCTTTCTCTGCCTTCACCTCCTGCTGTTGAGTCACTCAGAGAGCTGCCAGAGCCACGTTGGGACCAGTGTGAGGCCGGAAGATGTGCCCACCCCTGTTGAATCCATCAGACTTTGCACCAACCGGCCTGTGATCTTCCTGCATCGCTGAGGGATTTGTGGACTAGTACTGGACTAAGGTCTGGAGTTGGACTGGGCTGGGATGTTTTCCTTATATACAGTTACTTCTTGATAAAACACTTTCACTTACACATACATAGGTCACCCAGAGAGGTGAATCATAATGGGCTTCGTGGATTCATGCCTGCTGTGTGCACTCTGCTAAGAGCTATAGATTTAATTTAATTCTCAAAGTATTCTACATTATAAGGATGGCTGTTTTCACTTTTTATATAAGACACGCAAGCTACAAAGAGGTTATGCACGCAAATTTAAATTGCAGTCTCAAGGATATTTTTTAACAATCGTAACATAAGAAAGTAATTGGAATGCACAACTCCTTGAAACAAGCGCTCGTATTGCTCATTTGTATCTTCTTTCGTCATTAGCCTTGACTGCCTAAGGCATGAACTTGGAGCACCTTCACCTCATAGACTTGGGATATGCCCTGCAGAAGTTTGTTTCAGGGTTGTTTATTTTCTTCTTTGCATTTTCCTAATTATAAACCTGAGGGATATTCTATCAAGAATTACTTGAGGTTTCTTCACTATTGATTAAAGAGAGAATAAAATGAAGTTGTTTTCTCTAGCATTATCTTTACTTAAAATCATTGAAGGGTTCCATTATGGAGGTTGTTTACCATTGCCAGCAAACCAACAACTGTTGAGAGTCTACTTCTGATCATTCCCTGTTTATGCAGCCAAAAAGATATAATCAGGAATGGATTAGCCAATAAACAGGGTAAGCCTGGGATTACTTATGCTTAATTACTAATCTGTACATGATGTGGTGAAGAACATTCGAAACTGTTCACTGCTGAGCAATGAAAAAAAAAGCTTAAGGAAGCCTTGCTTGCCTGCCTTCGTGGATTTTCTCCCTGTCAAGGGCTTTAAGTTGGAAAAGAGATTTTAATTCTGTAGGTAGGTGCTGTGGACGTGGGAGAGACAGATATCAACCACACAAAGAAGCATAACCTTTGCTTTGATGAAAAAAATGTGAAGCTGTTCACTACAGATTAGTTTGTAAGCACAAACAAGCCCATGCTTACCTTATTTATCAGGAAATCTGACCCTGTATATAGTTATAAAAGATATATTGTCATGAAGATTATAGACTGTTAAGGAGGTTCAATTAGCATATATGAAGCAATTAGACAGCCGTATAACCCAGAGCATAGTTAAGTAACAAATTATTCAGAAAACTGAGTTTACAAATGTATTGGAATAGTTATAAAAGGCATGCTAGAGGTGGAGCCAATCGGTTGAGAGAAGCAAAGCAGATGGATGAGATCCAGCTGTTGGGTAATTCTATGCCAGCAGCTCAAAAACTTTAGTATACATTAAAAGCATCTGGATGGACTATTAAAATGTGCATTGCTCTCCTCCACCCTAGAGTACCTTATTCTGTGTGTCTGGAGTGCTCCCGAAGAATTTGCATTTCTCAGGTTATCTTGATGTTACCGGAGCACACTTTAAGACCAATGGCTGATATAGACCACTCAGACGAATGCTGGGGTTCTCCAAAGAGCTACTGCATTTCAGACATCAACTCATAGCACCTGCTGTTAGCTTTGAGTTTCTGTGACTTTTTTTTCACTTTCTTACAATTCATTGCTCTGTTTTCAAAAACTATATCCTAATATCAAACTCTAGACAATGCTACTTCAAAGAAGAATATGGCGGCAGAACAGAAAACTGCCTGCCTGGCTGAAAGCACCATTGGAGGTTCTGATTGAAAAGAGTTCAGTCTTTGATACTTTCATACACAAATCCAACATCAAAGTGCACTCCCAGGTTCTGTCAGATTTCTTCTTTCTAGTAAGAGATGAAACACTTCTCGGCTGTCATTCTCTTAACGTGATAATTAGACAGTGTGATAATACAGTTTTCTGGTGTTTATAATCCTTGATCATATATTGTAATCATAAATACAGGCCACAGATGCAATGATTTAATTACAACCTTGATGGTAGACTGATAGAGAGAAATCTCATACTAGCCTCAGGGTAGAAAATGAATCTTTTGAACATATTTTATGATCAATCTATGGTAAGCATTTATATATATAGTAGTACTGATGTTCCAAGAAGCATCATGATCTGAAGATATCCTAACATCCCATATTCATGCTTTTCCAGGTTCATTTAGCACGGTCTTGAAACTAGTCTTTATCACATCAGATTCTCCAAATTTTCCAAAACTCCGATCATGTGAATTTACTTCATTGACTTATGCCTCCTTGCCTTGGCACCTACACACTTATTAGACATACTCTGCGGACCAAATGAAACACCGAAGACATGCCCTGTGGTGAGGGGACTGACTTATAGCACAATGTCGAGGAGTCCGTGTAGAAAAAGAATGTTTGAAAACTGATCATGGTAACATTCTGCTTGACATGATTTAAATACGGAATGATAGGATATATTATTAAATCCCAACTTTTAAAAAAAGACTACAATTATGAAACACTTCTGTAACACATGGGGTCGCTAAGAGTTGAAATTGAGCTGTTGACAGCAATAAGTTGAACTGTTTTGCTTTCTAATAGAACGGTTGGTTTTCAATTTTTCTCTGAAACACCACATGACACATCTCTGCTTTCATCACCGATGCAATAAACCAAAGAAAAGAAAGCACACCAGACTTACTGACATCCAAGGGATTCCAGCTCCTCATGACCCGGTAGGACGAAGTAGAACTACCTCACAGCGTTTCCAAGGACGCACTGTCTATGGAAACAGGCAGCCAAGGTCTTTCTCTTGCAGAGAAGGTGGTGGGTTTGCACATTTGGTTTTGGGTTAGCAGAGAACTTAACCCTGAGGCACCAGGGTTCCCTCTCAGTGGAACTGTTTTGATATATTCCCAATAAGTATTTAAAGAAAAACTGATGTACACACCCAACACTTAAATTTACTTGTCTACTAAGGTTCAAGCTCATGCATCAGTGCCGTGAATAGCTGACAATTTACTTCCATAAAGATTGCCATTGGCATTTTGTTAAGTGCAGTCTTTTCTGACTCTGAGTGACGTCGCGAGTATTGTAGGCAAGGAGAACCTGTGGAGCCTTGCCCCCCTGTCACCCATGAGGTAACTATGAATCTGAATCAACTCTGGGAAACGATTTTGGTTATAGGCATGCTTCTTTGTTTTTTAAAATCATTTTATTGGGGCTTTGCTTCTTTGTTTTATATGGCGTCAAATATTTAGAAAAGCCTTCCATTTGGAGTGTGTCATCAGACATGACTGTTCCCTGCCCCTGAGCCCCTTGGTCACTGCTTCTTCTTGTTCCAGCAAGACATCATGAATAGGATCTCTTAAAACACTTACAACGACCTTGTCCAGCTCCCTCGCTTGAAAGGAAATCCCTTGAAACTAAATACTATGTCATGTCTCCTTTCATAGCCTCCATGCAGATAATGTGCTCAGATGCATAGTAAATCCTTAACGACAAGTGGAGGTTGTTAGACAAGTGAACCCCTTACAAAAAAAAGTAAGGTTACATACTCTGGGTATCAGTTTGATTAATAAAGATAAGGCTCCTTATGTTTCCTCAGTGGCATTGCGCCATTTTTTGGCATACCCCAACACAGTTTACGTATTTTAAACATGCTTTAATTCAGAAGTCCTGGTGGCACTGCCAAGCACGCCTTAGAGGACGAACATCAAGTCTGAAGGTTTAAGTCCAGCAACTCCCTGACAAGAAAAAACAACAGCAATGAGGAAATCTGCTCCCTAGAAAGATTTCCAGACTTAAAAAGGTCACTGTGAATCAGAATCAACTGGATGACAGTGGGTTTGGTTGATCTCTGACAATTAATTGAATACTCTAAGAAAAATCTTCCCTAAAGTTAGATAATATTAAGAAGTAAAAGTCACCACGAATAAAATGTACATAAATGTTGAAATACATTTGAAAAAGAAGAAATTAATCCTAGAGGTGCCCTGCTGAAGGTCACAGTGCAAGGTTATCACATGTAATGAAATGTATGCCTCCCAATGCCATGTCATCACCAGTCACCAGTTACCCTAAATTCCCAACTGCTACCTGTCTCTCAGGGAAGGTTCCCTGTCTTGATGTCCATTCTTTGGTGCTAGCTTGGAGGAGTCCCATGGGGTAGTATTAGTCAGCCTATAAAAGCTAGACTGACTTTCTAAGCCTGAATCATGCTGGGGCTTTGCTGAGACTGCCAAGTTCAAACACAGTTCCTCTTGCTCGAAGAGTTTTACTGTTGTGTGGCTGCAACCACTGAGTCATTTTACCCCCTGCTGTGGGCACCGCTTCAAGCAGGACCTCACCTAACCCTCTCCCAGTGGAAGAGTCAGACAATCAGCTAAATAAAAGGCACTGAGTCTTGAAGGCCATTGCTAATGCTCTTAGAAGCAGGCTTGCTCCCTTCAAAATTACACTTTAAAAGGAGTAGTGTCCCAAGCACTTGGTCCTATTTATTTAATTGGTTTCAATGCATATTCCCTTTTTACCTCTACTCAAAAAGAAACCTATAGTCAGACTAAAATGTGAATCTTTGTGTAGAATGAAGTTAGGTGAGAGCCCACCGTGGGTGAAATCTCCTGAAATATTTACTAACAAGCAAACCTACAAACAGATCTATCTCGCTTAACATTTATCACTGATTTTGGGTCAAGAAACTGGCCATTTATATTTTGTTACCTCATTCTTGCCTTGTCTTTTTAAAAAAGTGAGTATGTGTGTTTTTGCATTTGGACTAGTGCATGTATTTCAAGACCACGTGGTGTAATCACATGTTTCATTTTCATTGGGCCTATTCTGACTCATAGCAACCCTATAGGACAGAGCAGAACTGTCTGTGGGTTTTGGAGACTAGAAATCTTCATAGGAGTAGGAAACTATAGCCCTCTCCCTCGGAGAGGCTGGTGGTTTCAAACTGCTGACCTTATGGTTAGCAGCCCAGTGTGTAACCCACTAGATCACTAGCAGTAATTATCTGGTAGTGCACCTCTCCACTCCCCTGATTTACATCTGGCATTGAAGTGGGTTATGAATTAGGTCACAAACCACAAAACCAGCCATTCAAAACCACCAGCTGTGCCCCTGGGGAAAGATGACATTTTCGACTCCATTAAAGAGTTTCAGTCTTAGAAACCCACACGGGCAGCTCTACCCTGCTTTCTGGGGTTGCTGTGAGTTTGAAGCGCCTCAATGGCCATGAGTTGATTTGGGGGAAGGAGCCTGAATGAGTAAATGATGGACTGATAGCAGCAAGGTCAGAGGAGAAAGCCCACAAATCACTCTATGGGAGAAAGATGCGGTTATATGCACCTCGAAAGATTTAGAGCATCAGAAACCCCGTGTATGGTCACTATGAATTGTAACCAACGTGAGACAGAGGGCTGTTTGGGGGAGGGGGATGTTACATTATTTTAAGGAAACATCTTTGGGAAGATTTACTCATAGGAAGAAGAAAAGAATAATTATAAAACCGTAGGGTAGACCCACAAAAAGTAATGGATAAAGGAATAATAAAGGAAAGTCCATTTAGTAAACAAAAAAAGCTTTTTAAAAATAAACACATATAACTGCAGCTGGCCACAAGTACCCAGAGCAAAATTCTTTAAAGCTTCCCAAGGCAGGAGTAGCCTCCAGGGACCAGGCTAGAAAGAGCCTATTCTCTAACCTGCTCTGGTTCTTGGGTCATGAGAATTATTTTTCTACATACTCTGTGCCTTTCTTGAACCTCTTGGAATACCTCAGGGCTGCCACATGCCTTTAGAGAAGAAATATTTCATAATGTTTTACAAAACTGAAACCAGAAGGGAGATAAAACTTAGAAAAAGAAATTCAACTAGTGAAGTATAAAATGTTTCATGAGACCAGTGAAGAAAGGTAGTAAACATGACACGTGTCTTTTAGAACTGTGTGTGTGTATGTGTGTGTTAAGAGAAGGACTTCACACTAATATGCACTGAACTACAAGATGTAACCACTTGACAAGCCATTCTAGAAGAGGCCACCACGCCAATAAGGATGACCTCAGAAACAATTTGTCCTAGAATCTTCCATTGGGTAGAAACACCTCTGGATTTGGCATCATATAGTTTCACATGGTTGGGTGCCATTGGGTGGATTCTGACTCAGAGTGTCTGGATAGGACATAACATGATTGCCCAATTGGATTTCCTGCATTCCTGGAGCAGATTCCCAGATCCTTTTCTTTCCCTTGGCGTCATTGGAGGATTCAAAACTTGGACTTTTTGGTTTGTAGTAAAGTACTTACCCGTTTTTGCTACCAGGGCTCTGAAGGAAAGCTCTAACTTGAAGACATTGGAATTGAATTTAAAAAGTAGCAAGGATCAATAAATCCCTTTGAGTACTTAAATCCTAAATGGTAGAAAAACAACAAATTCAGAATTTTTCATTCTGTTCATATGCTACTTTCAGAATAATTAGTCATTATTAAAATTTATTCAGAAGGTAGAATTGGTTTTGTCCTTCTTCACTTAACCTGGTTTCTGTTTGCACTTCCTTGAATAGAGCCTATAAAATGGGCCCAAGCAGACTCCCACTATGTAGGCTGAGTTTTAATTTCTGGTTCTCATGCATAAAGCTGATGGGTGTAGGTCCCCAGCCCTGGGAGAAAAAAAATACCACAAAAACATTTTTGAAATTGCTTAATTAAAAAAAACATGCAGCCTGTAATTTACAGAGCAGAGTTTAAGGTGATCACTTACCTCATGTGGATAAATGTCTTCACTCTGTAAGGTTTTTGCTCCCAACGACCACTTGTCTGTAGCTTCCAAATTTTTTCACCTAGGAAGAAAAGTAACCGGATTTATTAGACCTTTTCACCCCTATCTGAAACAAATCTGCAATGCCGTCTGTCTCAACTCGTGTTAAAATAAAAGAGAAAACTACCCCAAGACAAACAATTCTCAGAGTACTCAGAAACCAGAGTCCATGCTGCCTTTCACAGCTAACAGCTCCACCATGTATGTTAGAAACCAAGAGATTCTGGAACTTTATATCTGCTGTCCAGCACTGCGTTCACAGCAAGCTGAGATGGAATTTTCTAGTTCATTTGGGACTTAATCAGCGCTATCAATCTCCCAAATCAGAAACTCAACTCAAGCTGCCTTTAAAAATGGTGGGCGGGATTAATTGACTCATACGATTGAAAAGTTAAAGGATAAATTCAACCCCCAAATTTACTTGTGTCCATTTTCAGTGAAGTCTGTGGGAGGCTAGATTCAACGTAACTGCCTTGTTTTTCTGGGTCTCACAAGTTTTCCGCCTTTGACAGGTTGCTGCCTTACCACTATCTTACGCCACGTTCGTCTTTTGTGCGAAATATTCTAATCGTCCTTCTGGACACAGTCTTTCGTCCTACTCAGCTAGAACTCAGGTTCTAGCTGTCCCACATTTTGCTCTACGTGGGTGCTCCAAAGAGCCCATAGAGAGAGGGAAGCAAGAACGAATGGAAGCCTCTGTGTAGTTTCTCGTGTTGACTTTGTTCTCAGCAAGGTTCTTCTCAGGCAGTGGGAAAGACAAGGAAGGGCAGCGCCAGGGGACACATCATAAGCTAAAGAGCCTCAAAGGAAAGAAAGCATCTCTCGTGCAGTCATTTCAGGGCAAGACCTGGGTCCCAGATTGGTTTATATTAGATCAAGGTCATCTCCATAAATAGTCCCTAAAGCCAGGGAACAAAATGCTCAAATGTACCAAACTTCGGTTTTTGTCTTGATTCAGTTCTCCTAGGAGCATATCCTGAGCCAAGGATTCCAAAGCAAACAGCTTATAGGAAGGTACACAAAGATGGGTGACAGGGAAGCCAGAAAATACAAGAAAGGGTATTAAATCATGCACAAGTAGGAGATCAAATATATACTTGCCTGAATATTTTCTGGTAAACTTAATACCTATAAATTACTCCTGTTAAAGAATGAAGAATCGGGGGGATGGGGAGTACTTAGGTCGTGTGAATAGCTACTGCACTTGGCTGCTAGCGAGAGTGGAAGATTTGAATCCCAGAGATGCGCTGGAAGAAAGACTGGACAACCTACTTCCAAAGAGTCAGCTAGTGAAAGCCCTGTGGAGCCCAGGTGTATTCTGATGGACATGCGTTCATTATGAGTCGAAATCATTTTGACAGCTCCCATACCTGTCAGCCAAGGAAGGGCAGCCTGCAAGATAATACCACCACCCCCTCCCCCAGGTTCTTCCTACCTGCCTTGCACATCAACAAAGAAGGTTTCATCAGCAAAGAAGGTTTCATCAGCCTGAAGACGGCCCCCAACAGGCGTGCTTCTGCTGGCTATTTGTAGTCAGGCGAGTCTGCATGGGGGTGGAGAGTCTATCTGAAGGGATCTAGGCAGATCATGTCTCCCTTGTTCAGGGGGAGGGGGATCGAAATGGGTGTATTAGTTCCACCCTAACCACATCTAATGAGCGTGGGGGTGGCGATGCTCACAAAGGAAGAACAAGAGCTGTTTCCCTGGTTTATTGAGCCCTAACGAGATGAACAGAAGCTGAGTTTGATCCGGAGGAGAATATGGACTATTCTTCTCAACACTCGGGTTGAGTTCTCAGAACTGTGTAGACTCACTGCCTTGAGAAGCAGAAAGGTGAGGCCTGTTACCGTCATACATCCCCATCCCTCCCATGATATCCAGTCAAGAAAATATAATTCTAGAACGATTCGAGGTCCATAAGCATTATTGAAGACAGAATGCATGTAATTGGTGTGTTTGGGGATAACATAATTAAGAGAGAGTTATGGCAAAGGCATAAAGGCCTATATTTGTCTGGAAAGAACCCTGTTGGCAAAAAAGGAAAGCAGCTATCAGATGATTTTAGTTCCTTTGTTTGCTGTTGCTGTCATCATCGTTACTTGGTGATGAGCGTATTTGGTGCCTGGCAGTGTATTCTTTAATATCGGTGTTGCCAACAGCTCTTCCAAATGGTGATCAGTGCCCAGGGAGCGCTGTATAAGCACCAGTGAAACATTTGCAACCAAGCAGGCATTAATGAAGTCTGGGGCGATTTCTACTGTGGAGCAGAATAATGCCAAACCTGCCAGCTGTCTGGATTTCTGGCTGCTGTATAAATCTTTTCTTTGTGAAGCCTGTGAAGGTTGGCTCATGGTCTTCTTACATCAGACTGGCTCTGAAGGGGCTCACTAAAACTGACCCTGCCTTCTCCGCATCCTAACCTCAAACAAATCAGAGTGAGGCTTTTTCTTTAGTATTAATAGAGAGAAGATTGTTCAGTAATACTCAAGTAATATGCATTTCTGTGTTGGTGTATGTGTGTATACAAGGTTTTGGGACTTTTTTTGTCTTTGAAACTCTGTTTCTTCCGTTGTTGTTTTGATTTGCTTGTTTCTCATGTGCCCAGTGTCCTGGGCTCTGTAGGAAATGCAAGGATGGTGTTTTTCTGGTATCAGAATCTCAGCAAACTTTGGAATCTCAGTTCTCAGCCTCTGTCCATTTACTGTTTAACTAAAAGCCTCACCTAAGTTCTTCATAACCATCTCTCTACCTTTGGACACTACTCCCTGGCTAGCTTAAAGTTCTTAGTAAATAGAACTAGCCAATTTCTACTTCTTCCATTAAGAAGGAAGATGGGTAAATACCACTGTTACTTTAAAGCCCACAATGAAGTGAAATTAGGGAGTGAAACCAATGTTGATTCGGGGCAAGAGCTTGGGGAGAGGGGACTGCAAAATACAACTTCCTTTGTGATAACAGCCAGGGTAGAGAGCTACTGTGACAGATGAAGGGAAACGAAAAAGAAGTGACGCGGTGGTCAGCCTGGCCAGTTTTATATTTAGATTCCTCCAGAAGATAGTTGTTTTTAGTGAAAGACCACTAGTAGAAATGTTTGCTTGGTTGCTCATGTACGAGACAGAAGAAAACAAACCAACCTGTTGCCATTGAGTTAGTTCTGACTCACACTAACCCAGGAGGACATAGGACTTCCCTCTAAGGTTTCCAGGGCTTTAATGCTTAAGGAAGCCGGCGGTCACGTCTGTCTACTATGAAGTGGTTCAGTGGGCTCGAACCACTGAACATTGAGTTAGCAGCCAAATACTTAATGACTGCATTTCCAAGATCTTTTTATTGTTCATAACCATCTTCAAAGATCAAACTTTGTTCTCCACTAGTAGTGATTTACCTTGCACAGTGATAAATCACTATGCCTACATCCGACATTTTTACTCTCTGTGACCTTGGAGATAGCCTGGAAGGGTTAAAGAACTAGTGAACATAAATCCAAAGAGATATGGCTAATTTCACTCAACAAAGATAATCCCTAAAATGTAGATCATGTTTTTTGTCCACCAAAGGTCAGTTTTCCCCAAAGCAGTGGTTTCTTGGATAAGTTAAATGCACTAGAACTCAATGGTAGATCCCCAGGAGAAGCCAACAGGAAAACATCTGAATCCAAAAAGGTGCCTCATAGCAGCCAGTTCTATGGAAAGAAAAAAGAGAAAGAAAAAAGTCTCCCTTAAGCCATTCCAAACTTGGCTGGGGGAGGATATGGAAACGAGGGGAAAATGTTGGGGTGTTTTCCTTCTGTTTTATGTGTTCTGTCTTGTTGGCATCTTATTGCCAGAAGATATTGGAGAGCCAACAATGTGCAATGTGGAACTTTAAAAATAAATCCTGTCTTGGAGCAATCTAAGTCCTTTGCCATGAAAATGAGGCTCTCCCGGTGTGCCAGCATGGAACAAATCTAAGCTTCAACCTCTCTACAGGCCGCATTACATCTCAGAGTGATGAGAACAGAGCAGGGGAGGAGGGGCATCTGCAGTGACCCAGAGGAGGCAAACAAATGGGAAGAGGGCAAGCAGATGACAGTCCGAAGACTGTGTAGTGTACAAGTTATTGTAAACAATGCACTCTGCAGAGGGCAAAACAAACAAACAAAAACACATCATTGGAATCTATAATCAAGGCCTCTTGTTTTTGTGATAAAAGCAAAAGTGTAAGGTTCAGTGAGTCTGGGTTTCAGTGGATAATTTTCCTTCTTTTTTCCTCTCTCTCTTAGCTCAGAAATCATAAATTTCTAAACTTTTTCCCAACCATGATGAATCCTCTCTTTTGTATTTTCAATCTGCTTCTTCTATGGTGACCTTGGGGTGGGATGGGGGGGGTAAGCAATGTGATGATTTGCACAGTTAGACCCCTGAACATCCTGTTCTGTTTTTACGAATCAAATGGAACCGGACTTACTGAATGTGTTGTTCCCAATATGCAAAGAGAAAGAGGCTTGGCATCAGAAGCCCTAAATCTTGGCTCTGCTCTGTTAACTTATACAGTGGAGATGACACTAATCAAAACATTACAGGAATACATTGAAGATGTTTTCAAAGTAGTGTCAGGGAACATCTCGAGAAAGTCTCCACTGGACTCCAAGTCCTCATATCCCATGCACATGTTTCGGTATTGACTTTTCAGCAACATGAGATGATGACCATTGCCTTGGTTTCTTGGCTACAGTGCCACACGACCCAGTTTTGCTCTTCTTCTAGCTTCCTTCTAGAGGAAAGCTGGGACTTCTTTCTGGCTTCTCCTTCTCATTCTCCTTTACGTGGTGAACTTCATTCACCATGACACTAAGTGCTAGAACTTGTGGAACCTTGACTTTATACAGAGGTGCCTTTTCCTCCTGTTTTCCTCAGGTGGTAGCGTTCAATCCCCTGATTCTCCTTGCTACCTAAGATTCAATCATAGGAAGATATTTGTACATACATATTTATATGTGCTATATATATATATATACACCCATCTGCATAATAGGTCAATCCTGATGCTCAAGTATGTAAAAGTATTAGCCATAACTAAGCATCTTAGGGAATGAGTCACTAGGCCTGGCTAGTGGATACTATATTGCCTTGCATTTTTAGGGTTACCGACTCTTGACACATGGAAATGACATTACAAGTGTTTTGAACTGCTGACTTTGGGGTTAGTTGCCCAATGAGTAACCTACTACACCATCAGCATTTCTTATAAAGCAAACTGACTGCTATTGAGTCGATGGCAACGCATATCGACCCTATAGGAACAAGGTAAAACTGACCCAATGAGCTTGGGAAAATGAAAATCTTCTCAGGAGTAGAAAGCCTGATCTTTTTTCCCATGGAACAACTAGAGGTTTCCTACTGACCTTGTCATTAGCGGTCCAACTCATACACTTGTCCACCAGGGCTCTTTATAAACCTATTACAGTATTCAAATACTTAACAAATTGACCTGTATTCTCAATTCATCTCTACTTAGAAATTTCTACCACAAAATAATCATTAAACTACCAGACTCTGAATAGAGTGCATGTAACAAATATAGGCCAAATGGATTTGAAAAGACAAAGTTGGCTGCCTGTATATAAAAATTAAATACAGGGCATAAATATCATTTTGGCATTTGGAATAGGAAACGATGACAAACCATGAAAGGGCCAACCAGCCTGCTCATGGTCAAAGCTATTGGTTAATTATCATTAGCTAGGAGTTCCTTAAAACATCACATATTTTAATATCTGACTTAAATTTGCCCTATGGACGATGAAGCAAAACTCTAAAAGCAAGGCTGCACTAATAAAGCCCTAATGTTGCAGTTAGGTGCCATCAAATCGGTTCTAACTCATTGTGACCCTGTGTAAATGGACCATTTCTCCTCATCTGCTTCTTCTTATGATAGCAATATATCCACAAAACATACACTTCATCAATTGACACATGTACGCTTCAGTAATACTGATTACCACACTGTCCATAACGTCTAAGCAAAAGTCCCCTTTCCCTGTCCCTCCACCACCGGTAATCTCTAATCATACATGGTTCCACTATGAGTGCTTATTTCATTTAAGTGTTATTACGTAGCATTTCTCCTTTTGTGGTCAACACCAAGATCTCTAAGTTCATCCATGCTGTGGAATACATCAGGACTTCGTGATTCTATGCTACCAGTATTTCACACCAACAGGGACACTCGTGGTGAGCAAATATCAGCAGAGCTCCTAGACTAACACAGACCAGGAATGAAGGCCTGAAGATCTGTGTCTACACTAATTGGTCAGTGGAAATCCTATGAACAGCAGTGGAACATCATCTTATATAGTGCTGGGAGATACACACTTCAGATTGGATGATTGAAAAATAACTGCCTCCTCGAAGTAGAAGCAACTATAGTAATGAGCATAAGGTAAGTAAAGTTTTTGAGATATCCCTTTGCCGTAGTGGTATGACTCAAAATTTGAATAAACAGGTGCAAATATCTACTAATAATTGAAATGTGGCATATATGAATTAAGAATCTAGGAAAATTTAAAGTTGTCAAAATGAAGTGGACTTCAAAAATATCATTATACTTGGCTTTAATGTGGTGAATGTGAACTTGTATTAACTTTTTGAATCAAATAATTATATAGTCTACTATGCCAGGAATGACATATTCAAGAGAAATGGAGTCATTGATAAAAAGAACATTTCAAGATCTCTCCTGAAGGACACCACTCAGTAATGTGTTGTTAATCATATACCTACAAGAAAGACCAGTTAGAACAACCATAAATCAAATATACGAATCAGTCACTAAGGCCATAGATGAAACCAAAGTTTTACCAACGTCTGCAGTCTTAAATTGATCAAATAAGCAATTAAAGTACATGGACATTTACTGGTGAATGGAATGTGAAAGTTGGGGGACAAAGAAAGATCAGTTGTTGGAAAATATGGTCTTCGTTATACAAATGATGTTGGAGAACCCAAGACATAATTTTGCAATACCAATAACATATTCGATTGTAATATATTTTTCAATGAAATAAGCAGCAAGTATACATGGACCTCACTGAATGGAATACCAAAACCAAAAACCAAATTCACTGCCATCGAGTTGATTCTAATTCATAGCAACTCTATAGGCCAATGGGTTTCAGAGAATGTAACTCTTTACAGTAGTAGAAAGCCTCATCTTACTCTCATGGAGAAGTTGGTGGTTTTGAACTGCTGACCTTGTGAATAGCAGCCCAATATGTAACCCACAATTCCATATGACCCACACACAGAAAGCAAGTCAACTATGTCTGTGGAAAGAGACAAAAGAAAAGCTCAATATCATTAATCAGAGCAGAGCCAGAGACTGTGGAATGTACCATCAATTATCCATAGGCAAATTCAAATTTAAGTTGAAGAAAATTAAAACAGGTCCAGGAAAGTCCAATAAAACATCGAGTAATACACCACATAACTTTAGAAATCATCTCAAGAATACATTAATGAATTGAGCATAATGACCAAAGACAGTCCTAGTTGTAGGCTGATCTCAAAGATATTTTATAAGAAGAAAAGAAAAGGTCATTAGAAATATAGAAAAGAAGTAAAAGATAAAACTGAATCCCAGAGGAGTATGCGAAGTATGTCCTTGAACATAGAGTAGCTAAAGCAAATGTAAAAACACATTGATAAAATAAAAAGGTTAAGCAGAAAATGTTTAAAAGCTGAACAGAAATAACTGAAAAGACAAAACATGAATACAGTGAAATGCACAAAGATCTGAAGTTAGAAAACCAAGAGGAAGAACACATTCAGCATTTCTTAAACTGAAAGAATTGAAAAAATCATGCAAGGCTTGTTTTGTAATCTTTAAGGACCCCATAACAAAATAATGAAGGACGCCGGAAGCCTCAAGAGAAGATGGGAGAAATTCAGTTACTGCAACAGAAAGAATCAGTTAATGTTCAACCATGTCAGAGAGTAGTACATGATTGATCTCTATGGTACTGAAGAAGGAAGTCCACGCTACACTGAAGGCATTGGCAAAAAGCAAGACCAGGAATTGCTAGAATACCAGTTGAGAAGTTTCAACAAAAAGATAAAATGCTAGATGGGTTCACATTTCTGCCAATAAATTAAGTTCACAAAAACCTACTGGTAGAGATCCATGTAGATGCCTATTCCAAAGAAAGATAATCCAGAAGAATTTGGAAATTATTAAACATGTATGAGTAAAATTTATTGAATATAATTCAAAACTGGTTGCAGGAAACTGCCAGAAATTCAAGCCAGATTCAGAAGTGGACATGGAATGAGGGATATCATTGTTATTGTCAGATATATCTTGAGGGAAAGCAGAGAAAACAAGACAAAGCAAAAATATTTACTTGGGTTTTATTGACTATGTAGATATTGATTATATGCATAATACAAATATTGAGAAAATTTCAAACAATGTGATTTTTATTACTTAATTGTGTTCATGGAGAATTTGTTCATAGCTTAAAAGGCAATCTTTAGAATAGAACAGGGGTGTACCTTTTCACTATATTTACCCAATCTGTATGCTGAACAAATAATCTAAGAAGTTGGATTACATGAAGAAGAATGAGGCATCATGATTGGAAGAAGACTCATGCTCATTATCAACCTGCTTTAAGTTAATATTAGGAGTAGATGACTAGTTGGCATGAAAGCATTTCCAGAGGTAGCATATGAGCGAGAAACAATGGTGCTGAAGAAAGAACTCCAAGCTGCACTGAAGGTGCTACTCAAAAACAAGTCTCCAGGAACTAATTGAATGCCAAGTGAAATGTTTCGACAGCTGATGAAGCACTGGAAGCGCTTACTTGTCTATAGTAGGAAAATTGGGAGAAAGCTGCTTGACAGAATGACTGGAAGAGATCCATATTTGCACCTATTCCAAAGAAAGGTAACACTATAGCAGGAAGAAATCATTGAACAACATCATTAATATCACTTGCAAGTAAAATTTTGCTGAAAATCATTCAAGAACAGTTGCAGCAGTACACTGACAAGGAGCTGCCAGAGGTTCAGATTAGATTTAGGGAGGGTATAGAACCAAGAATATCATTGTTGATGTCAGAAGAATCATGGCTCAAAGCAGAGAACACAAGAAAGAGGTTTGTTTGTGTTTTATTGGCTACACAAAGGCCCTTGACTGTGTTGTCCATAAAAAACTATGGATGGTCTTTAGAAGAATGGGAATTCCAGAACTTTCGGTGAGCTCATCCAGAACCTGTACATGGATCAAGAGGCAGTTGTGAGAACAGAACAAGGAAATACTACGTGGTTTAAAATCAGGAAAGGATGGTATCCTCTCACCATACTTATTCAATCTGTATGCTGAGCAAATAATCAGAGCACCTGGATTATATGGATAAGAACGTGGTATCAAATTTGGAGGAAGGCTTATTATGCAGATGATACAATTTAGCTTGCTGAAAGTGAGGAGGACTTGAAGCATTTGCAGAACAAGATCAAAGATTGCAGCCTTCATGATGAATTACAACTTGATGCAAAGAAAACAAAAATCCTCACAACTGAACCAATATGTAACATCATGGTAAATGGAGAAAAGACTGAAGTTGCCAGGAGGTTGTCTCTCCTGGATCCACAATCAATGCTTATGAAAGCAGCAGCCAAGAAACAAAACAATGCATTGTAACTTTGCTGCACAAGACCTCTTTGAAGTGTTGATAAGCAAGGAAGTTGCTTTGACAACTAAGGTGCACCTGTCCTGAGCCATGGTATTTTCTTAAGCTTTACATGCATGGGAAAACTGGACAATAAGGGAGACTGAAGAAAAGCTGATAGTTTGAATTATGGTTTTAGTGAAGAACATTGAGGACACTATCTAAAGAACAAATATATCCATCTTGGAAGAAGTACAACTAGAATTCTCCTTATAAGCTAACATGTGCCATGCACTTCAGACATGCCAGGAGGGACTGGTCCCTGGAGGAGGACACCATTTTTGTTAAAGTATATGGTCACCCAAAAAGAGGAAGGCCTTATCACTGTGAGTTCAACAAGGGGATTGATCACAACAATTGTGGATATGGCATAGGAGCAGGAATAATTTCATTCTACTTAGTATACATGGAGTTTCAATTAGATGGATCAACTCAATAGCACAAGAATTAGATGATCAAAAATATCAAGCAATGTCTTTTTATGTATAAGACTCATACCCCAAAAGTCAATGTTTTAAGATATTAGAATTAACGGAAAGAAGTATTGACTTTTCATGGAAAGGGCCTCGGTTTATCCCATGGATGACATATCTTACTAATAAATTACATTTTCTTCCTTATTGGAAATATTCCTATTAAATGGATCCCAAACACCTCATTTCACAAATGACTCAACTGAAAATACTGAACAGATATTTCTAGCTGAATCAAAGATAAGACTCGGAGAACAAGAATAAAACTTTATCTTAATAAAAAATGAACAAGAGAAATTAATCCATTTGGACACATTTTAGGGAATAATATTTGAATTAGAAATGTTCTTTTCCTAGAGGCATGTTGAATCAAGTTTGTGAATTTATGTGGTTTTCTGGGTTATTGTGTTAAGACAAACCCTATCATTGTCATGTCACTAGTATGCTATACTCACTGACTTCTTTATATTGATTGCTTTGTCTTAAGTTTTCTGTGGGCAGATTTGCATGATACTGAATATGAATGAACAAGACTCTTCTCTGAAAAGGCATGAAGGTGATTTTCATAATTCTAAATCTCTACTCTCAGAAAAATTACATTCTTGGGTTTCTTTTTCCCCCATTCTTCTATTTTATTTATTTATAATCATTTTATTGGGGCCTCATACAACTCTTATTACAATATATACATGCATCAATTGTGTAGAGCACATTTGTACACTCATTGCCCTCATCATTCCCAAAACATTAGCACTCCACTTAAGCACTTGGCATCCGCTCCTCATTTTTCCCCTCCATCCCTGCTCCCCTTTCCCTCATGAATCATTGATAATTTATAAATTAATATTTTGTCTTATCTTACACTGTCCGACATTTCCCTTCACCCAATTTTCTGTTGTCCATCCCCCAGGGAGGAGATTATATGTAGATCTGTGTAATCGGTTCCCCTGTTCCACCCCACCTCGCTCCACCCTTCTAGTATTGACACTCTCACCAGTGGCCCTGAAGGGATCATCCACCCTGGATTCCCTTTGTTTCCAATTCCTATCCATACCAATGACATCCTCTGGTCTAGCCAGATTTGTAAGGTAGAATTGGGATCATGATAGTTGGGGGCGGGGGAGAGGAAGCAATTAGGAACTAGAGGAAAGTTGTATGTTTCATTGTTGCTACATCGCACACTGACTGGCTTGTCTCTTCCCCAGGACCCTTCCATAAGTGGATGTACAGATGTCTATAGATGGGCTTTGGGTCCCCCATCTGGCTTCCCCCTCAATCACAATGATATGATTTATTGTACTGATGGTGCCTGATGCCTGATTCCCTTCAATACCCCGTGATCACAGACTGGTGTGCTTCTTCCATGTGGGCTTTGTTGCTTCTGAGCAAGATGGCCACTTGTTTACCTTCAAGCCTTTAAGACCCAGACACTATATCTTTTGATAGCCAGGCACCATCAGCTTTCTTCCCCATATTTGCTTATGCACCCACTTTGTCTTCAGTGACTGTGTGGGGAAGGTGAGCGTTGTGGAATGCCAGTTTAATAGAACAAATTATTCTTGCATTGAGGGAGTACTTGAGTGAAGACCCAATGTCAATCTTCTACCATAATACTAGACCTACACATATATGCACATAGATCTATTTCCACATCCTCATATATAAATATATTTATATATGTACATGCCTTTATTTAGACCTCTATAAATGCCCTTAGCCACCTAGCTCTTTCCTCTATTTCCTTTTACTTTCCTCTTGTCCCACTATCATGTTCAGCCTTCATTTGGGTTTCAATAATTCCTCTCAGTTACATTACCCTTTGTCACAACCTACCAGGCCTCCTATACCCTCCTCACCACCGATTTGGATCACTTTTTGTACCCACATTCTTGGGTTTCATAGGGTCTCTACACCACAAAACAGTATCTTTTAGAGGTAAATTGGCAGATGGAAGATGTTGAAAACATAAGAGAGACATAGCCAAAGTGGGTACACTCAAATGATATCTGAAAAAAAATGATCTCTTTATTATTTATTTACTTATTTAATCAATAGCTATGTGTTTAAATGTAACAGTGCTTAGTACTATATCCTCATCAAGGTCCCCATACAACAGCAATAAGACAATCTAACTGCACTTAAAGAGCTTACATACTCAGACATACTTTGAAAGGTCAAAACCTAATATAGGCAGAGTAGGTAGAAAATACAGACTTCCTGCAATAAAGATCTGGGAGATGCAGATTTTGGAACCCTGAATTTCAGAGGAAAGGATGTAGGAAGCATATTGAGAACTAGCTATGAGAAGAAGTTGAACAGAAGGAAGCAGAAAGGTGACAGGTGAATTGTTGCCTGGTGTGACAATGTGTGGCCATCTCAAACTTTTCTGACAGTATTTCTCTGAGACATTGACCTGACACATGTGTGCCTGTCTGTCACAAAGGTGGAGTTCTCCCTGGTTTCCCATATCCTCTTGGTGACTAAATTGACTAACCCTCACTTTCACTCATCCAGAGGCTGGTGACCCCATCCTGCCCCTGTTCCTCCACCCCACAAAGCTTCTGCTCTGCCTGAGGTCTGAGACATGCCTTCTTGGTGTGCATTCCTGGATGTATACGAACTCTAGTTCATCAGACCAGCAGGAAAATTCTGTTGGACACAAACAAGAACTCAGAGGGATGTCCTCGGTTATCTCTTAGGCACAAAGAGTTCCTATCTGGAACAAACACCCTGACCTTAACCAGGCTCTAACATGGCATGAACCACTTCCAGATCAGGTGCCCTGACTCCAGACAATACCCAGACAATCCACCTAAGATTGGGCATTCTATTCTCTCGCCCTGTCCATTCTATTCCATGAGCTCCTTGGTTGACAAGAATGTTCCAGTCCACACTGAATAACTCTCTTATCTTGGTTCTGCCCCAGCTGCATTTTCTTCTCTATTTTCTTTTCTTTATCTCTCATTTCTCTCATTTTTATTCATTTGCTCTCTGCTTTTTCTTATCTTCTATTCCTTCTTCCTTTTATGCCTTTTTTCTTTTTCTCTTTACTACTCTCTTTTAGCTTTCTATTTCTTTCCCCTCCTTAGTTTTGCTTCACGACCTGGCCCCCTCCTCACCCGCCTGCCACACACACATAGTTTAGGTTATGCTTAAGACATTATCATAAGGGGGTGGAAGGGGGGCGCTCAGGATCATGGTCTCAGGATACAGCCAGTTCAATTAGCATAACATAGTTCACAGAGACAATCTTCTACATCTGACTGGATGAGGAGTACCTAGAGTCTTAAAAGCTGATGAGTAGCCATTTAATGTGCAAGTATTGATCATCTCTCCTTGTATAGAAGGAAAAGTACTGATGAAAATAAAGGGAACCGATGAAAATAATTAGTCCAGTGTACTAATAGATCAAGCAAACATCAGCTCCCATGACTCTGATCTGAGAAGCCAGCTACCACTACGAATGGCTCTCAATAGATCCAATTAGAAATCCTGGGTAGAGTCAGGAAGTCCTGGAAGAAAACTGTGGAACAAAACCCTCATAAGAGAGACCACACTTATTGGTCAGAAACACCTTGGTAAAAATCTCAAGACTCTGGCTCTTTGTTGACCTTCAGTCTGAAACTGAATTCACCCTGGTGGCTCAAATTTCAGCCAAACAAGAGGCAGATCTAAAGGGGAAGAATAACACAAGATTGGTATGCACACCTTAGAATAATCAGCCAATTGAGATAGAAAGTGCAGCATTTAGTCAAGGAAAACCCTCAGAAGGGTTAGGAAGAAGGAAGAATGATAGTGCATACAAAAGGAAGGAGCAGGATAAATGATGTTACATTAAAGGAATTGCAACCAATGAGATGAAATAAAATGTGTATGTGCTGTGAAATATAAAATTGATCATCTGCTGTATGTATGGATGGTGATAAGAGTTGTATGAGCTCCCAATAAAACGATTTAATTATTTTTTAAGTTGATCATCTGCCTTATAAACTTTCTCCCCCCCCAAAAAATAAAATTTTTAAAGCAGCCCAATATAGACTCACTAGTCAAAATTTGTACTGGAATACTGGGATAGAGACCTGATCTGCCATTTATTTACTAATGAGGGGCTAATTGTTCATGCAGACTTATCCAGACATCCCAACATTTAAAAAAGCACCTCATGGCCATTGAGTCAATTACAACTCATAGTAATCCTATAAGACATGGGGTAAGAAGGTAGGGGTGGGGGGAAGAGGGTAGGGGAAAGATAGGGGAGCATGGGGAGGAAATGGGAACCAATTGCAATGAGTGATGTACAACTCCAAAGGGAAAGGACAGAAACGTGGGTAAAGGAAGACAGCAGACAGTGTAAGAAATTAAAATTATAATAATTTATAATTCATCACTAGGGTGAGAGGGTGGGGGAAGGAGAAAAAAAAGAGGAGCCAATACCAAGGGCTCAAAAGAAAAAAATGTTTAGAAAATGATTACAACATATGTACAAGTGTGCCTGAAACAATTGATGTACGGATTGTTATGAGATATAAGAGCCCACAATAAAAGAAAAGGGGGTGAGGACAGGGTAGAACTGCCCCTGTGGGTTTCCTAGACAATAGCCATTTACAAGAGTAGAAAGCCTCATATCTCTTGGTTTGGGCTGGTGGGTTGGAACTGCTGACTGTAGTTAGCAGCCCAATATGTAACCAGTACAACACCAGTAAGTGGTTATTCCTATTGTCTGAATGTGAATGGGTATATGAGGTTAAGTTAAAAAAAACTTTGCCTCCAAAAACATAGAATGCTTTATTAAACAAAGCTATCAAAATGAGAATATAATCTCAATTTATCCTCCATGTAGGTTACACATTTCTGAAGCAGTTTTTCAATCTCTCGAACCTTCCCCTAAAGAGTTGTGTGCTCTTCAATTAATATCGTGTCAAGTAGCATTTTGGTATCCGCAAGGTACTATAAGAGTGTTCTTTCAAATGTTTTTTGATGAGGCAAGATCAGGGAGGTAGGGTGGATGGAATAGGTTTCTCAAAAAATAAACCTGTTACTATCTAAGAATAAGCTGATGCACTGTCACAGAGGGTTGGAGTGTGGATTTTCTTGGCACAAATTTCCTAACCAATAAGGTTCTCAGTTTTCTTAAAATTTCTTCATGAGAGCCCCATGTTGTCCTATTTTCTTCCAAAAAATCTACCAAGATTATCCCTTTGGGATCCCCAATATGAGTCACCACATTTCTGCCTTGAATTGAACAGGCCAAGCAGGTGCCCTTGGAAGCAAGCCACTGTTTTGATTGGACCTTTTATTTTGGATGACACCCTGAGGAGACTAAGTACATATGGAGAACTTGTCTATATTACAGCGACATGTTTACACATGTTTTGTTTGGAACAATATCATGCATATATGAATTGAAACCTTACTAGCAATATGTTTTGACTTAACCTCTTGGCCTTAAAACTATCCAGTCACTATCCTGTAGACTTCCCCTACATTCAAGGTTGATATTGTCAAAGATTTTGTCTTGTTTGGATCCACACGATGGGGCTTTTTACTCCCATCTTGGAAACCCACAGGGTCCTTTTTACTCTATTCTGTTGGGTCACACACTGAGTTGGCATTGACTTGATGGCAGTGAGTTTGAGTCAAGTGAATTCACAATCGGTGCTCATGGAAGCAATAGTCCAGAGATCAAAAGACATGTTGTGTTAGGCAAATCTGCTGCCGGAGTATTTAAAATCAAGGGTGTTACTTTGAGGACTAAGGGTGGCACAAGACTGGGTAGTGCTTCATTGTGTTTTGCATAGGGTCTCCATGGGTCAGAACGAACTCAATGCATCCAACACAAACAAAACCCCCTATAGCACAGCTGAATTTTCCCTGAGGTTTTGTGCCAGAAGATCTTCATCCTCAGCAGGGTTAAGCCTCTAAGAATGTGCGTGTTCTTCTTGAACTCACACCTCTGTAGTGCTATTCAAACGACAAGATACCTGGTGGGATCAAACTGGGGACTCATGGTCTTATTTATGTATTTTCATGCTTTTTTTTTTTTTTGCTTTCCTCAATCCCCTAAAAAATTCACCTGAGAGCACTCCTTCAATACATCATATGCAGGGGAACCAGGTCAAACAATACTCATACTCTATTCATGCACAGCAAGTGAAAGATGAAACTGTTTGCTCCCTTAAAATTTTTACAAACTCAGTAACACTGTGTAGTGGTTCTACTCTGTCCTCTTGAGTCAATAAGAGTCAGAGCCAATTGCATGGCCATTGGCAATTTAGGCACACAGTGATTTAATGTAAATATACTATACATTTAAGTGTTGTAACTGTCATAAAAAGCAAATAATACAAAACAAAACACTCACTGCCACAGTAGTCATTGTGACTACTAGGAGTTTCTGAGCTCTATATCTTTACAGGAGTAGAAAGCTTCATCATTCTCCCAAAGAATGACTGGTGTGGCTAGTAGAGCGATGCCACCAGAGCTCCTTTGTGCTATTGTAACATAACTTAATGGAAAATATCCTGGGCTCTAGGTTTGTTGGTTCAAATCTACTACCATAGATACTCGAGTATAAGTCGACCCGAAATTTTCAAACTAAATTTTTCAAAAAGACATTTTGAAAATTGTAGTTTGAAAATTTAGGGTCAGCTTATACTTGAGTATCTACGGTGTTTTAATTCCTCCTCTTTTCTGAACTTCAATGTTCTTCATCAAGAATATATGCCACAGGAATGTTATAGAGATTTAAAGGGGTATAATGTTAAATGCATAAATTCTTCTTCTGTCTTCTTTAATCATTGTCCAATTTTGCATGCATATGAAACAGTTGTAAATACCATGGCATTTCTCAGGTGTACACTAGTGCCTTTTTTTGTCTTTGTTTTTAATACTTTAAAGAGGTGCTTTGCAATAGACTTGCCCAATACTGCATGTTGCTTGATTTCTTAACTGCTGCTTTCATAAAGTTGACTGTGGAAAATTCAACATGTTATCCTTTCTTTCGTGATTGGTCCATTTGTAAGAATATTTGTTTTTATGTTAAGGTGTGGTCCCTATGTCAAGCTACAGTCTTACACTTCATCAGTAAGTGCTTCAAGTCTTTATTTTCATACAGTCAAGTTGTTTCATGTGTATTAAAGATTGCTAGCAAATCATCGAAAAAAAATGAATGAGTACAATGCCATCTTATAATGACTACCAGAGCACATACAAAATAAGTTCATGGTCTATGAACTCATAAGGGTTTCTCCTGGATTTTCTCTCTGAGGATCTGTATGGATTTGCCTGTCCTAAAACTATGTTCTTTCCATTGACATTTGAGGCAATTAGAAGCACACGTTCTTCCCTTAGAGATCTCCCCCATTGTTGTGTTGCTTCTCCTCAGGATACGTGTATTTTCTCCATATTGTGCATGGAGCCATTTGCCGATGAAGTTGCACCCTCTGACCTAAAAACGCTATGCTGAAGGCATGAGTACTCTTGTGACTTTTTGCCCTTCTTGCAAAGTCAAAGCACTTGCCAGGCCCCGGAAGAGGTCTGTCCATGATAAAAGGAGACTAATGGAGATGACAGCCACACCACCGTAGATGGAAAGCAGGAGCAGCTGTGTTTATTGGAGCTTTGCTCTGCCAACTCTCAGAACCTCAGCTGGAAGCACCTCGAGACAGAACTAACAACACACACATGGCCTTATGTCAACTCTTCTGGAGGGGACCCTTTCCCTCTGTTGTCCTACTTGGTGAAAGGGGAAGAAATTTAAAAAATGCAAGTAGTCCCCAACTTGTGGAACAGCTCCATCTTGATGACTGTTGTAAGCCCCCTCTGATGTAAACAGAAGGCCTTTTAAATGATTATACTTAATAATTTAATATTTATTTGATAACATATTTAAGCTTAGATATACATTTCAACACATAGATATATTAACTCAAACTCACTGTCATTGAGTCAATTCTGACTTATGGCGACCTTATAGGACAGAGTAGAACTGCCCCTGTGGGTTTGTGAGGCTAAATTTCTGTTTGGGAGTAGAAAACCTCGACTTTCTATTGTGGGGCTGGCTGGAGGTTCTGAACTGTTGACCTTTCAGTTAATAGCCAAACATGTAACCTCTACACCAGGGGTCCTCAATCTTTTTAAACGGGGTACCAGTTCACTCTCCCTCAGGCCCATTGGAGGGCCAGATTATGGTTTAAAAAAAAAGACTATAAACAAATTTCTATGCATACTGCACATATCTTATTTTGAAGTCAAAAACAAATGGGGCAAAAACACCTGGTGGGCCGGATAAATGTCCTCAGTGGGTCACATGTGACCCATGGGCTGTAATTTGAGGATGCCTGCTGTACACCATCAAGGCCCCTTCATACACACATACATACATACATACATACATACATACATACATACATAAATACATAAACCCTAAAACTTTATTCTGATGATGAAGAGAGAGACAACATTGGCATCTTGTATAAGCATGATGATAAGTCCACTTGTAGAAAGTTCCAAATTACCTAGATTATTTCTGACAATGAGAATGGCATTCTATTCAGAAAATCAGTATGAATTGTTTATAAGGTCATTTTCTTTTGGTCTTGATATATTTTGTGATAACGTCTCACTGCTGTCTGAATCAACCTATCAACTCTTGCAAAGTGATCATTATTTGGTTCATGTTTCAAAGTAACTGAAGGCCCTAATTTAGTTCACAAAGCTCTCTAGTTAATAATTTCATTGTAAGAAATTCTGACTTCTCTCCTGACTGTTCATTATTGTATCTTTATTCATCATTCCTTTTCTATTCTAAATCCACTGACTCCTGATATTTTAATTCCTTTTCTTCATAATATATGAGCTATTAGATTGTATTAATTATATCGATTTCTATTTTTTTGTCAAATGGGCAAATTTTCAATTGATGTCTTTCACCATTTATCTCTAATCAAATACTTGGAGTGCATTCTCATAACTCAGAAAATTTTTTCATATCTCCTTCATGTATGTTTCAATAGCATCTTCTTGGGTATATATATATATGAGTGAAATGTACCAAAAACAACCAACCAACCAATTGATAGTTGTAAGTGAAGGTCATCCTAATTAGAATAAGTCATAAATCAGGGACTACATGCACATTTCTAAAAGAAAAGTATGAAAATTGATAAGGAAAAACTTGTAATCAATTCTAATTATTGAGAATATATCATAGGCCAGCTTTATTCTGAGAATAATAATCCTGAAAAAATGATACCATTAATCCAGCTTTATTGATGAGCAAACTGGAGTTCAGAGAGCCTTTGTATCTTTAGGAAGGCATATACCAGTAATACCCAGACCTGTTTGACTGAAGTACTATATAGTCTATGTAAACTGATCTCGTCCTCAAAATAAGACATGTAATATCTTATCTTTCTGAGGATTAGCTTGAATAAGAGGGGCAGAAAAGGAGGTCCTCTATGAGAGGTTTATGAGAGAACTGACAACATGCTTCAATTATACCCATGCATGGTTTCACATATTATGAGCTTTGAGGAAAAGGACAAAAGCATGATAGCAGCTAGGGAAAAACAACAATCATATATAAAGGTTCCCAAATAAGGATATGCTCAGACCTGTTGGCGGACACTATGAGCAAGAGGAGAGAGTGGAGTAACATGTTCAAAAATTGAAGGAAAATAATGCAAACCCAAGAAACTCTACCCAGGCAAATTATCTATCAAGATAGAGGGAGAAGAGTCTTCCCAGACAAGGAAAAACTCAAGGAATATGTTAGAAGAAACCCACTCCTACAAAAGATCCTTGCCGACCCAGTGTGGGCAGATGAACAGCACTCATGAAGCATAAATAAGAGACCATCAAATAAAACAATCCCACCCAGAGGACAAAAAAGAGAAAACATCCCCCAAGATAGCATTGGCTAAAGGGTGGGAAAAAGTCAAAAATGAAACACACACACACATACACGCACACATACACGTGCACAACACACAGATAAGAAAAGGAGGTAGGAATACACCCAGCACAAAAGGTATAAAATTATATCACAGAGTTCACAAATTGAGATAATAACCCTGAATATCTATGGACTAAACTCAGGCATTAAAACACTGAAGCTAGCAGACTGGTTTAAAAAACATAACCCACTAATCTGCTGCCCACAGGAGACACGTCTCAAGATTACAGACAAAATAGGCTGAGAATCAAAGCTGGAGAAAGGCATACCAAGCAAACAGCACTTCAAAATAAGGAGTTGCAATCCTAATCTTAGATACAATTGACCTAAAAATGCAAACCATAAAAAGAGATGAGGGACACTATATAATTCTCAATGGAATGGTAGACAAAGAACCACTAAGTATTTTAAACATATATTCCCTGAACAAGATACCCACTGAGTAAATCAACTAAACACTCCAAACGATGAAAAAAGAAATCACAGCCTCAACAAAAATAGTAGGTGATTTCAATATACCGCTATCTGAGAAAGATAGATCACAGGGAAAGACACTCAATAAGGAGGCTAGAGATCTAAACAATACAATTTGACCTGATAGATATTTACAGAGCTTTTCTTCAAATACAAAAAAAATCATTCTTTTAAATCCCACATGAAACATATTCAAAGATAGACCACATGCTAGGGTATAAGGCGAATCTGAATAAATTTAAGGACATTGATATCATACAGACCTCTTTCTCTGTCCACTGTACCATAAGGCTGAAATTAACAAAAGGAAGATGAAAAAAATAAGAGCAAACAATTTGAGGATGAATAGCTCTATCACAAAAGGAGTGTGTACTGGCCCAAATCAGAGATGAAATAAGGAAATTTCTAGAAACCCACAAGAATGAGATCATGACAAACCACAACATATAGGACAAAGCAAAGGCAGTTATCTTAGGAAGTTTCAGAGCAATATATGCACACCTGAAATAGGAAGAGAGACTCATGACTGATATGCTGGCACAAAATTTACAACTAGAGCAGAGTCAAGAGGACAATCCTACTAATAGCAAAAGAAAAGAAATAAAAAACTCGGGGCTGAGATTCAGGAGAGGGAAACTAAGAAAATTACGGGAAAAGTTAATGCTGATAAAAGTTGGTTCTTTGACGTCCATGGATGGCAGAGAAGGGGGCGAAGGGAGACTCCGGATAGGGCAAGATATGACAAAATAACAATGTATAAATTACCAAGGCAACATGAGGGAGGGGGAAAAAAAGAGGACCTGATGCAAGGGGCTTAAGTGGAGAGCAAATGCTTTGAGAATGATTGGGGCAGGGAATGTATGGATGTGCTTTATACAATTGATGTATGTATATGTATGCATTGTGATAAGAGTTGTATGAGCCCCTAATAAAATGTAAAAAAAAGAAAAGGGAAAAAAAAGAAAATGATTAGGGCAAAGAATGTACAGATGTGATTTATACAATTGATGTATGTATGTGTATGGATTGTGATAAGAGTTGTATGAGCCCCTAATAAAATGTTAAAAAAAAAAAAAAGTTGGTTCTTTGCACGGATAAACAGAATCAACAAACCGCTGGCAAACCTAACCAAAGAAAGGAGGGAACAAATTTCAATTGCATGGATGAGAGATGAAAGGGGGGGCATTACAACAGACCCTAATGAAATCAAAAGGATAGTTACACAGTACCACAAAGGTTTGTACTCCAATAAATTCAACAACTTGGGAGATATTGACTAATTCTTGGAAAAACTATCCCTCCCTAAGCTATCCCCGATGAATGTCAAGAATCTCAACAGACCCCTAGCAATAGCAAAAATTGACAAGGTTATCATGGGATTACCAATAAAAACATCCCCTGGATGGGTCCCAGGAGAATTCTACCAAGCATTCAGGGAAGAATTGACACCAATCCTACATAAATTCTTCCAGAACATAGAAAAAGATGGTAAACTGCCAAACTCCCTCTATGAAGTTTATATAACTCTGATTCTGAAAATAAGCAAGGATCCCAAGACTTGAGAACTATAGACCAATGTCCTTAATGAATATCAATGTAAAAATCCTTAACAAAACACTGGCCAATAGAATACAAAAGTATATAAAACAAATAATTCACCATGACCAAGTGGGATTCACAACAGGGATGCAGCGATGGTTCAACATATGAAAGACCATTAGTATCAATTGCCACATTGAAATGAAGAATTCTAAAAACCACATGATAATATCAATAGATGCAAAAAGAGTATTTGACAACTTCCAACACCAATTCATGTTTAAGACACTTAAGAAGATAGGAATGGAAGGAAAATTCTTTAAGATAATACAAGCTATATATGACAAACCAACAACCAACGTGGTAGTCAATGGAGAAAAGATGAACACAACCCAACTGAAAAAGATGACTAGACAAGGATGCCCCCTGTCCCCACTCTCATGTAACATCGCACTGGAGCTAACAGCATAGGCAAAAATAAAAAGACAAAAAGGACATAAAAGGTATTCAACTGGGGAAGGAAGAGGTGAAACTATCATTATTCGCAGATGATATGATTTTATATATGGAAAATCCCAAAAGCTGCACAAGGGGAGTACTGGAAGCAATAGAGAAGTATGGCAGAGTGAAAGGATACAAGATCAATAAACAGAAGTCTGTTTGACTGCTTTACACATTGGATAAGACCAAAAGAGGAGATCAAAAATGTGGTATCCTTCATAATAGCCAAGCACAAATTGAATTATCTAGGGGTATACCTGACTAAAAGAACAAAAGATTTATATGAGGAAAACTATAGAACACTATTACAAGAAACCAAGAGTGACCTCAACAAATGGAAGAATATCCCATGCTCATGGATTGGAAAGCTCAATATAAGTTTAATGCAATCCCGATACAATTACCATCATCTTTCTTCAAAGAAATGGAAAAACTGATTGCCATCTTCATATGTAGAGAGAAGAAACCCAGAATTAGCACAGAACTCCTCAAGAATAAGGGCACAATGGGAGAGCTTGCTTTACCTGACTTTAGCACATATTATACAGCCACGGTGGACAAAACCACATGGTATTGGTATAATGACAGCTACTCAGATCAATGGAAAAGAACTGAAAACCCAGAAGTAGAATCATCAGCATACAGACAACTGATCTTTGATAAGGGCCCCAAAAATATCAAATGGGAAGCATAAGCCCTCTTCAACAAGTGGTGCTGCAAAAAATGGAGGTCTACCTGCAGAAAAATGAAGCAAGACCTTTATCTCATTCCATGCACAAGAATAAACTCAAGGTAGATCACAGACCTCAAGGTAAAACCCCAAACTATTAGGGTCATCATTGAGGGAATTTGGACAAACCTGAGAACACCAGCTATCAGAAATAGGGAAGGACACAAACACAGATGAGTCACAAATTGGCAAGTGAGATATACTAAAGATAAAACAAACACCAGTATACATAAAAAGAATTCACCGAGATTAATAAGAGAGCCCATGTACTGGGAAAACATCTTTAGCAATGATATATCATACAAAGGCCTTATTACTAAAATCTACAATACTCTGCTAGCTTCCCCCCCAAAAAATTGTCCACTGAGGAGGTAGGCAAAGAACCTGAACAGAAATTTCACAAGGACAGAAATCTGAATGGCCAATAAACATTTGAGAAAATGTTCGCTATCATTAGCCAATAGCAATAAGAAATGCAAATTAAAACAATAATGAGATAACACCTAACACCCTGAAAGATAGCCCAATTAAAAAAAACAGAAAAACAACAAGTGTTGTGAAAAAAAGAAAAGCCGATAAATAATCAAGGCCTGTTTCTTGACCTTTAGGAGTGTTTTCCAGTTGAGTCTGATGGGGTGCCATGCCTTGGGCCCAAACCATGATGCTCATCTTCCCAACATGATCCCTGAAAACCAAGTGGGTGCACAACCAAATATGGTGAAGAAAGCTGATGGTGCCCGGCTATCAAAAGATACAGTGTCTGGGGTCTTAACGGCTTAAAGATAGACAAGTGGCCATCTAGGTCAGAAGCAACAAAGCCCACATGGAAGAAGCACACCAGCCAGTGTGATCATGAGGTGTCAATAGGATCAGGTATCAGGCATCAAAGAACAAAAAATCATATTGTGAATGAGGGGGAGTGCGAAGTGGGGACCCAAAGCCCATCTGTAGGCAACTGGGTATCCTCTTAAAGAAGGGTCGCAGGAAGGAGACGAGCCAGCCAGGGTGCAGGATAGTAGTGATGAAACATAAATTTTTCCTCCAGTGCTTTAATGCTTCCTCCCCACTACTATAATGAACCCATTTCTACCTTGCAAGTCTGGTTAGACAAGAGGATGTACACTGGTATATACAGGAACTGGAAACACAGGGAATCCAGGATAGATGTACCCTTTAGGACCAGTGGTGAGTGGTGATACGGGGATGGGGGAAGGAAGAAGGGGTAGAAAGAGGGAAACAATTACAAAGATCTACATATAACCTCCCTGGGGGACAGGCAACAGGAAAGTGGGTGAAGGGAGACGTCAGACTATGTAAGATATGACAAAATAATAATAATTTATAAATTATCATGGGTTCATGAGACAAGGGGGGTCAGAGAGGAAGGAGGAAAATGAGGAGCTGATATCAAGTGCTCAGATAGAAAGCAAATGTTTTGAGAATGATGATGGCAAGAAATGTATAAATATGCTTGACACAATGGATATATGTATGGATTGTGATAAGGGTTGTATGAGCCCCCAATAAAATGATTTTTTAATCCAAGAAGCTCTATGAGCCTAAATAGGATAATCAAAAGAGGTCCACCATGATACACATTATAATCAAACTTTTGGAAATTAAACTAAAGAGAATCCTAAAAATAGCAAGCAAGAAGCAAATTGTCACATGCTAGATGCTTAGTAAAATTAGGTTTGGGTTTTACTTCAGAAAACGGGACACCATCCCTCAATGTAAAAACACTTTGTTCTAAAAACCTGGCATTATGTTATGCTCACCACCTGATACAATTGCTGAAGACAAAATAAGTGCATAAGCTAATGTGATGAAGAAAGCTTATGTTGCCCAGCTATCACAATTTACAGTTTCTGGGGTATTAAAGGCTTTAAGATAAACAATCAGCCATCAAGCATGGAAGCAACAAAGCCTACATGGAAAAAGCACACCAAGTATTATGACCACGAAGTGTCTACAGGAACAGGTATTAGGCATCAGGAGATCAAAAGCAAACAAACATTTTGATCCGGACGAGGGAGGTCAGAATGGAGACCCAAAGCCCATCTGTAGACAATTGGACATCCCCTCACAGAAGGGTCACGAGGAAGGGACGGGCCAGCCAGGGTGCAGTATAGCACTGAAGAAAATTACAATATTCCTCTAGTTCTTTAATGGTTCATCTCCCCCTCACCCCCATCATGGCCCCAGTTCTACCATACAAATCTGGCTAAACTGTAGCATGTACACTGGTACAGATTAGAGCTCTCAAAACATGGAATCCAGGACAGATAAACAGTAATGGGAGTAGTGATACCACATGGGTAGGAGGAAGGTGGGGGGATAAGGGAGATAAAGGGGTAACAGATGGCAAAGATAATGATCAACGTATAATCCTCTCCCCACCCACCCCCAAGGGAGGCGAACAAAAGAAATGTGGGTGAAGGGAGAAGGTGTAAGATATTAAAATAAAACTAATTTATAATTTATGAAGGATTCATGAGGGTGGAAGGATGGGCCGGAAGGAGGGTAGGTAAGCTGATACCAAGGTCTCAAATAGAAAGAAATGGTTTTGAAAATGATGATGGCTACATATGTACAAATGTGCTTGATACAATTGATATATGGATTGGTATAAGAGCTGCAAGAGCTCCCAAGAGAATGATTTCTTTTGGAAAAGAAAAAGAAAATGGGGAGGCCAGAAGGCAGTGAAATAACAAATTCCGTTTGAAAGTGTTGTTTACCAAGAATTCTATAACTGATTATAAAGTATCTTTTAAAAATGAAGGTGATATTAATGTATTCCCAGAAAGAAAGTTGAGAGAATGTTATGGTTTGAACTGCCTTACAAGAAATGCTAACTAGAGTCCTTTAGTTAGAAAGGAAAGGACAGTAAATAGTAGCTCCAGACTGTGAAAAAAAAAATTGATAAAAAGTAATGGTTTTCTTTTTTGTTAGGTGGGGAGAGGGGCTCGAAATTGATTTGATCAAGTGTACATGAATAACATTTATTAACTCTCAAAATCTGAGCCTGAAACAACAAGTATTGCAAAAACAACCACTTGTGGAAGGGAGTGGGGGACAGTGTGAGTGGGAATGTTTGGGGCCCCACCAGCAGACCTGGCTCAGATGGAGGGGGTGATAGGAGGCTGGGTGACTCAGTGGGCTCCCAGTCCGACTGATTTCTTTTGCTTTTGGGGAAGTCTTCGCATTCCAGTAATGGAGGAACTGAGCTGGGAGGATGGCACTGTGGAAGGAGGAGACCACAAAAGTGCCAGCTGTGAGAGAATCTTCTGTTTCCTGAATGAGGTGAAGATCCGGGCCAGAGAGCAAGCCCATGATGGCCAAGAGTTGACCCGTGTACCTGTAATAGTAGTTGGCTTCAAGCAGCCTCCCTCCTACACACGGCAGCAAAGTGGCCACAGCCAGTGGTGTCAGAGGTGACAGCAGCCGCGACAGGCGCAGGGTGTAGCAGCTAGGAAAGTGACTCCTTTCACAGTCTATCCTCTGGAATGCAGGACCAGGACGCTGATACTGAGCGTCTGGGGTATCAGGAAGAGGGCTTCACCCGAAGAGCTAAAGGGAAACTTGTTGATGATGCTGTATACCATGCTCCCAGTCAAGGCCAGCATGATCGACTGAGACTCAGCCCTTCTGCATTCCTGGCACCCAGGATTTTAAGTACCTGGGGCAGCTTTACTGGGGAAAAGATGGGAAGTGTAGAGATTCCTCCATTCATTGGTAGTCCAGTTATACAACTGATTCGATAAAAGTCATTTTATCGAGTAATATAACGACCACGTTAATGACATTTTTTTAAGCAAAAGGGAATAAATTTATTGGAGCCCATATGGGAAACCCTAGGGGGTGCCCAGTATACCCTACCTTGTGTAGGCATGCTCAGCAAAGGGTCATACCATTCACTATACCCCCATGTCCCAGAGGGACTCCCCTTGAGCCAAGCCCCAAATCCCCAGGACTGGCTGGGGGTGGGATGAAATGACACTTTTTATTTGGTACTCTACTAGTATTTATCGATGGTTTTACAATGATAAAGATTTTTTTTCATTTCAGGCAAATATATATAAAGGTACTTAAGACAGCAATATAGGATTTTTTTTTCCATTTCAGGCAAATATATATAAAGGTACTTAATGATGGCAACATAAAGCAAATTAAAGTGTATTTTATTCATGAAGTTGAGCTGTTGCAGTGTTAGTATAGTATCCACAAAGAAAATATTCCACCCAAAATGCATGTGTAACCAAATAGAAATAAAAGGAAATCAATTATGGAAACCACATATCCAATCAAGGCTCAATATCCAGAATATATAAAGTACACATCAGCAAACCAAAAAATCAACAAACAATTACAATATGAGGGATAACCTTAAAGAAAATTTATCCAAACAAAAAGTAGGAATTTCTCAATAAACACATGCTCAATGTCATTAGTAATTAAGGAAGTATAAATCAAAGCCACAATGGAGTACTATTTGACCATATTGGATGGTCATTATCAGATAAAAACATACATATATAACAAGGTTTGGAGAGAATGTGGATAAATTGGATCCTTCATCCATTCTTAGTGGTATGTAAACTAGCAAAGCCACTGTGGAAGAAATTAAACACAGAATCTCCAAATCATCCTGGTCCTCCACTCTTAAGAGTAAGGCTAAAAGATTTGAAAATAGAGACTCCAATCGCTATTGCACACCAATGTATATTCAACATTATTTACAAGACCCAAGAGGTGGATGCAACCCAAGTTTCCATCAAGAGATAAATGGATAAAGAAACACAGTATATACACACAATAGAATACTACCCAGCCACAGAGAAAATTCAAGTGCTGGTATATGTTACAGTATGGATGAAACTTGAAAAGACGCTGAGTGAACTAAACATGAAAGACAAACGCAGTATGATTCCACATATATCAAGTGTCTATAACAACAGCAACAACAGTTTATCAGGTTGCCAGGAGACTACTAGGAGGGTGGAAAGCGATTGCTTAAGGGGTATTGGGTTTCTGTTTGGGGTGATGGCAGTTATGTTTTTGAAATGGACAGTGGTGACAGTTGTACTGTATTGTGAATAGAATTAACATTATTGAATTGAACACTTAAACTGGTTGAGACAGGCAATTTTTTTGTGATGCCTATTTTAACACACACACACACACACACACACACACACAAGCCAGAGGGAGAGTCAAACACAGTGAGATTGTGTAAGCATAACAAGTTAAAGAGACTGAGAGACTCGGATTTATTTCCAGTAGAAAGCCAGGCGGCAGTGGGAGATAAAGTGCTCAAACCTGAATGACAGTGTAAAAAGACATATTGTACAAAAATGATTAGTAAAGGAAATAGAAAATTTTATAACAATATTAAGGACACATCCAGGATTTGTCATGTCAAACTAAGACATAAACCCATACCCTAAGACCCTTATCTAGGAATGTGTGGAACTCAGAGATATCTGGAATTGGTTAACTTTGATGGTATCATTTCTAGTGTGCCCTCACAGAAAGCTCTCATGAATTTGTCTACCAATGGGAACCATTCCTTCACTAACTAATAAGGAAAGATTGGGAGATACCTGTAAGTGCATTAAGGAAGATTCAGGAATAATTTATTTTGTGTGTCTCTCTTTACTTGATTACCTTCACATGAGCAAATAAATGAGCTCAAGTTAAAAAAATTGATTCCAAGATTTGTAGACAGAGTAAAAACAATATCTATCTTTTAAGAATAACTACAACTGGTGGCCATCAGCCTAATGCCTATGCAAAGAGTTGATTCTAACTTATAGTGATCCTATAGGACAGAATGTAGTCGGTTGGTGAGATTTTGTAGACTACGATTCTTTTTGGAAGTAGACTGCCTCACCGTTCTCCCAAGAAGCAGCTAGTGGGTTTGAAACATTGACTCTTGGGCTATGGCCTAATGATCCATCTACTATGCCACCAGGATTCCTTGCCATCTTCCTAGAAATAAAAAATGCTCAAATCAATGCTAGATTCATAACCCACAATATTTAGGTAGTACAGATTAAATGGAAAAATCTACTACTCCACAAAGATAATGGAATTTCATGTCAGTTAATATCTTCACTTCTACACATTTTCATTCACTTTTGCTCTGTATTCTCTGTGTTGCAGGTCTCAATTTTTTTTTAATCCAGGATAACGCTGGGCAGAGGAAAGGTTTGTAATAAATTGTTAGTAAACATGTCTCAATATGATTTATGATCTTGGAACCTGTAGTGGACCAAGAGTTCAATATCCATGTGTGCGCACATGTGTTTGTGTATATGTAAATTGCCTTTGCTAAGGGAGACTGAACAAATGTATTATATGCCAAAGAAATATGCCTCGAGAAATTTTTTGAGACCAAATCTCTGGGGAAATAACCAGGAAGGAAGCTTTGAATTGGTTAAAACAGATCCTCTGGACCCCCTTTCAACTAAGAGGTAGAGAACATGAAGAGTATGACCAAAGAATAAACATTGAGAAACATAGCCTCTCTCTCAGCTTCTTGGCGTCTTCCCCTTGCTATCTCACCAGGCACAATTTAATCCAGCCAAAAGTGTCGAGCTCACCACCAACACTGGCTCTACAGTGTATGGGGCAAAAGGATGCTAAAAAATGAATGAGTGGTTATTATCAATATACATCTAAGAGAAGCAACAGTCTGTTTTCCAAGTATCAATGCTCCTTTAAAACAGCCACTTATTATATATATCGCCCCTTGCTCTTGTCCCTAAAGGATTTGCCAATAAACACGGTTACACTGATTTGGACATTTCAGGAGTAAGGTTGGAAGCAGTCAGTTTATGAAAGTTCACTTGGAGATACCTGAATGAGAAATCATCAGAAACATGGTCCAAACTGCCCAGTTCACCTCAAGCAAGAACAAGAAACTTTTGAAAAATAATCGTCTAGCCTCTAGATACACTGTTTCAAGCAGGTGTGGGCCTCAGACCTGCTTGTCAAGTATCATAAAAGACCCAAGAAATGAAAAACCTGAGTCATTGCTGAGTTCCCAAATAAAATAACCTGGTCTCCCGACAGTGGACTCTTTCTAAGTTTAACTTTAGGGAGGCCTAAGAGGGACGTAATTGGCAGCTTCTCCTTGTAAGTCCTAACCTCAGTGTACTCTTCTGAGATCTATTTTCTAGGATTGTTCATCTGTTTGCCTGAAAGCAATTAAGTGTGACTCAAATTAAACATGGTTTAAACTCAAAAGAAAATATTCTAAAACAGATCTAACTCTACTTCTTCCTTGGCCAGGAGCTAATGATGCAGAAATATGAAAGAAAAAAAAAGAAAGAAAAAGCAGGTCACATTTTGAAGAAAGCACCTACATTATCTAAGGCAAGGGTAGAGGTCTCAAAGAAACACATATTAACACCAGCAGGTGGAGCTGGTTAGAAAAGTGCCAGAAATCCTTGACATTCTGAAAAGACCTAAAACATGCATAAATCAAAAAGAGCAATGAGAAAAATGACCAGAGCTCTCTAAAGCATCTATTCAGCATGATGGTTTGCCCTTTTCATCCTGGGCAAAGAAGACCTCTCGACTCCAAGGATGTCCACGTGTGAGTGCTCAGCAATTCGGGTGGATTGGGGGGATTGGAAAAACGACTGAGCACAATTATTTTTGTGCCAAGCGGAAGCAGAAGTTGACAGAAATGTTTAGATGATTAAAAGCAGGTGATGAAGATTAGGACAGGAAAGTCTTGGATTATGTGTTGGTGAGTCCATGGTTCTCTATTCCTTCTTTGGATTTTTTTGCGAGAAAACTACTTCAGGATGTTAGAAAATCACTGGGTGGTAAGTGAAACTGGGAGTAGAGCTAGTGAAGCCAAAGCCTGTGATCATTTGCTTCTATAGTGAATTGTCTCCTGAATTAAGCTCTCTGTTATTGTTGTTGCTGCTGTTAGGTTCCATACAGTCTGATATGACTAACAGTGACCCTCTGTACAACAGAAGGAAACATGCCTGGCCCTAAGCCATGCTCATAACTGTTAAGTTTGAGGTCATTTTTGACACCACTGCGTCAGTGCATCTCAAAGTAGCCAATATCCACTAGTACATTTAACAAGGTGCAGCACAATAATTTTCCAATTAATTAATTATAGTCCAGGGTGGGTTTTTAATATCAAGAATGAATGTTTAAACTAAAAAAAAATTGAAAGAGAAAAAAAGTCAGTGATGAAAAATAATGACAATATTCATTGCTAAATTGCATCAGTGACATAAACATGTTGGAAATTTTAGACGTTTTAGTAAAAGAGAGCAAAATAAATTTTCCATTGACCAGAGATAGCTATTTTTAGCTAGTATTTCTGAGGGTTTTCTCCACACTGTACATCCTAGACCACTATACCTTATATTCAACTTTCTTTCCTATTTGGAAAATTCCGTATAAAGTTGACACTGTTTATATTTAGAAATACTTTCAGAATGTGATGTTGTATTGCATAAAATGAATATAATTTCAACTTACAAAAATGTTTCCCTCCTATGTCATTTCATTTTGCTTTGTTCTTATTGATACCCCCTTTAAGCATTCATTTATTGCGGCAAATTTAGAACAGAAGAAAAGTGAACTTTAAGCTATCGTAATTTTTTTAACTATATAGCCTCACTGACAGCTTGCACTTCTTAATGTTTCCATTTCAAAGTACCCTCACTGACATGACTTAAAAGCAAATTTTTAAAATCAGCCAATTTGATAAGTAATCAAGCATTTTTACTATCCTCTTATACTATACACCAAAATTAATGTCAATGAATTCTGCCAGGAAACATCTTAAATTTTGATACATGTGAAACCAAATCAAAACCACTGCCACTAAGCAGATTCTGACTAGATGCAACTCTGTGGGACAGAGTAGAGTGTCTTTTCTAGGGTTTCTGAGACTGCAAGCCTTTACGGGAACAGACAAAGGCAACTGATGGGTTTGAACAAGCACTTTTGTGGGTAGCATCCCGATATTTAACTCACAGTGCCACCAGGGATCTTGCTAAATATAGTCTTTCAATTACACGGTGGCCTTCCAATTAGAGCTTGACACCCATGACCAAAGGCTTCAGATCACTGCTGAGCAGGTGAACTACTTAAGTGCTGAGGAGATACGAAGGGAGGTTTTTCTCCTTTGGGTTGGAAATGAAGCTGAGATCATGCTGAACTGGAATTGTAAACCTGATTGCCTTTACCTGAACTTGAAGAAAAACAGAGGGGGAAACAATACCAAGGGATGAAGTGAGATCAGGAACGGTGACATATTATAAAGGACCAAATCCAAGACATTGTCTACTCCTGAATGTTTCAAATCTCCCTCACCTCCAATATATATAAAATTCCTTAATATGCACAGAGTATCCTTTTCTTTCTTTCTTTTCCCTTTTCAGATTGCCATTTTCTGAAAGAGTTGTAACCGGTCCTCAGATAGCTCTGCTAGAAATAATCTCCTCTGTGTTGGTTTCTCCTTTTCCCTCTGATCTTTCACCACACATACTCTTGTGGATGAATTTCTGTCTCTGGCATTTCCCACGTCTCTCAAATCAGACACCTCTCTTCTAGAATCCTCCCTATCACCAGATAGTGTGTGTGTGTGTGTGCGCGTGTCTTCAGTCTAGAGTATGGCAATCACTTTCTGTTCAGAAACACCACTCGCAATTCTTCTTTATATAAACCGCTCTCTTAGACACACATGAGTCTTTATGGATTTGTTTCTCTAGTCTACCCAGACTAACACAGTCCTCTAAAAGTACTGATGCGTTAGGGGTAAGAAATGTGGTTGAGAACATCACATTGCTTTAACAATGCAGATTGATAGTTTCCACCATATCAATAAAAGTGAAGATGTGCATTCTCCATTTGCTATACACCACCAGGTCAGAGAAGTCAAGAACTAAATTGAGATCTGAAGATAGGGTTCCAGTAACAGGGCTTGTTATAACATTTCATTTAAAGATGGGATCACATTATAGCTTCTCCTTGCCCACACTTGATTTTGCTTCTCATTGTTAGTACTACTTACTTCCATGGTTATTTTCCATTAATCTCATGAGAAATGTCTGCATAAATTGGGATAAAAGGGCATTTTTGTGTATGTACTCACAAGCTGGTTTTGTACCCCTGTACCTACAGGGTATAAGAAACTAAAACAGTGAACACATCTGGTCTCAGAAGAAGCAACATAAGCAATCCCTCTTTTCAGAAAAGTGACCAGAAACAGCAAAAGGTTGGCCTGATGGTTAGCTACTCTTTGTGGTCTATGACTCACTTTGGGTTTATTGGGTTAACGCTAAAAAACAAAACAAACAAACAAAAAACCCTCACTGCATCGAGTCAATGCTGATTGTTGGTTTCCAAGATGGTAACTGTTCATGGGAGTAGAAAGTTCAGTCTTTCTCCGGGAAGCTACTACTGGTTTCAAACTTCTGACCTTGTGGATCACAGTCCAATACATAACCCCTACACAGATGGGTTGGCACAGGCCCCTGAAAACCACAAGCAGATTTGATATTCAGCAGTTGATCAGCAGTGAATTCCCCTATATCCAACCATCTACTTTGAGATTTCCCAAGCCAATATCTTTCCTTGTCAAATATTCAGGCTGTGAATATCCTACCCATTGCTTTCTTAGGGACCATTTTTTATACATATATATCTATTTAAAAATCCATCCTCAGTTCTCAATTATGCTCTAAGAGCTCAAGTACTATATATTGTATCAGGTTTTCTTTGCTTTGATCATTAGTAACCTCAGCTTCACAGTTCTTGTTCTTTATTTGGGTTTTACCACATGGTTATTTTCCAGGGAGTTGTAATCTGCTAAAACTATGTCAGTTAAGGCTAATATACTAGGTCTTTCTTCTAAGTCATACAGATAACTCAATGCTTTGGTTCACTTGTTTAACAACTTTAGAATATAAACTAAAATCAGCCAAGTTGACCTGGGTAGAGTGTGCATCCAGCCTCAGGTACCAACGTGAATAATTTTACCATCAATTTGCAGCAAACAACCAAGGCCCAAGTCTCTGATTTACTCTGTTATGTGTCCTCTTATTCATTTCAGAAAGTTAGAACTAAACATTTGGAACAAGAAAGCAGCAGCATTCCTTTCTGCATTCATTGGCATTTAAAAAGAAAACACTTTTGGAAAACATTGGAACTGTCATCATAAGTTTTGTTTTTAATTAAATGACTATGATTATCAACCAGGTGTCACAATGTTTACAAATTCATTTTTAAAGAATATTTTAATTGGCATGTATTTTAGAATACAAGGGTCACAGTTTAACCAGGGAACTAATATGTTTTTTCTTTATGTATATGTAAGGGATGACAAAAATCTAATGTTGTAGACATGTGAACAATAGGCTTAATGTCTATATTTAAAAACTGGCAGTTTAAGGAACAAAATTATAGCTATGAAAACATTTTTTCAGGGAGTTCCAGCAAGATGGCGACCGACTAACACACACCAGAGGGACTCTACAGAAATCAGCACAGGAGGGTCACTGGGAGGGAAACTCCATTCTCCAGGTCACAGGAAGAGCATCATAAAGCTAAGTAGACAGAGATACACTAGGTTTTGAAGAGATGTGGGCTTTTGGCTTACTACTGCAGAGACTGTCTGGTGCTGAATCTTAGCTCCGCCACAGTCTCTGTGGGTGCTGTGCTTATTTGACCTGCCCCAGAGCTTTATGTTAACACAACCATAGCTTGCCTCTGTCTTTGGGTAGGGCTTAAATCCCTCCTGCCCCATGATCAGGTGATTGGGGCTCTGATATTTCTGTACTTTTTTTCTCTCTCTCTTCTCTCTTTCCACAGCTGTCTCAGCAGGCTCCAATTCCCCCATCCCCTCTGGTTTTTAAAATTTCTTCTCTTTCCTTTCACATGCCACTGATGACATTCAAGCCACTTCCCCTCCGGCAACTCAGTCCATCCTCCACTCAACTAGGGGAGCTTCCCCACACCCGCCCTCTGCAACCTTACACGCAGCTGGAGAAACCCTGCCTGTCTTCCGCTGCACCCCAAAAGGCTGGGAGACCGCCACTTCAAATGGCTGGGGGAACTCCCATCTATCTTTTAAGGTCAATTAAGTGGCTGAGGGAGCTCCTGACTGCCCACCCTCTGGAGCCTTATATGCATCTAGGGAAATCCCACCTGCCTTCCCATACCACAAACAGCAGGGGGATTTCCCCCTCAGATGGATGGGGGAACTCCTGCCTACCCTGCAAGGCCCTTTAAACAGCAGGGGAAACATTTGCCACCTTTGTGGTGCTTCACTTGGCTGAACAACCTCTGCCCACCTTCCACAGCACTCCATGTGCTTGGGATATTCCCTACTCATCATCTGCAACCCTACATTTGGCTGAGGGAACTTTCTCCCACCTGCCACAATGCTTCACATGGACTAAGTCAGCTATACCAACCCTCTTCAGTACATCACGCTGCTGTGGGAAACTCTGACTTACCTACACAGTGATCTTGCCAAGTAGGGCAATTCTGTTCACCATCCGTGGTGCTCTACATCAAAGTGGGCACACCCACCCACCTTCCATGGCACTCATATTGCAGCAGACACCCATGAATGCCCTTCAAGGCACTCCAAGCTGCTTTGCACCACACCACCAAAACTTCCTGTGAGATCACAAAGTTCAGCACCATCCTCGCTGGCCCACAGCCACCCAACCAGCATCCCCTGAAAGGACTATCAACTTGCCCTCCAAATACCAGAATACTGGTTGGCTAGGAAAAGAGTGAAACCACAGGAAGATAAAGTGGTATCCTGACCGCCCAGTGCAGTTAACTGCAGGCAGTTTGAAGAAGCATTCCTACAAGTCTCCCAAAGAGAAAGCCCTGTGCTATTCAACTCTGAAAATGGCACCAGGATCCTCGAAAACAGCATGCAAACAGCAACCAGCCCCAACAACCTCCATGAAAAATCTTACCCCTGAGGTGAAATTAGGGAGCATCTAGGGACCAAATAGAAAGAGAATACGAAGTACCAAGATCTTTGGGACACAGCAAAGGTAGTTATGAGAGGAAGTTTGATAAAAAAAATACATGCACATAAAAAAATTGAGAGACTTATAATTGATATTCTGACACAAAACTTATAGCAATTACAGCAGAGTCAATAGGATAATCCTACAAATAGCAAAAGAAAGGAAATTATAAAACTCAGGGCTGAGATTCATAAGAGGTAAAACAAGAAAACTATGGAAAAATTAAGGCAGTTAAAAGTCGGTTCATTGAAAGAATTAATAGAATCAAGGGACCACTGGCGAACCCATCCAAACAAAGGAAGGAGCAGATTTCCAGAGCGATAATGAGGATGAAAGAGGCAGCATTAAAATGGACCCTAATGAAATCAAAAGGATAATTACACAGTACTATGAAGGTCTGTACTCTAATTAGTTCAACAGCTTGGAAGGCATAGACAAATCGTTAGAAAAACAATCTCTCTCTGAACTATCCCAAATGGATGTCAAAAATCTCAACAGACTTATAACAATAGAAGAAATAGACAAGGTGATCAAGGGATTACCACAAAAAAAAAAAAAATCCCCCAGGCCAGACACCTTCACGTGAGATTTCTACCAAGTATTCAGGGAAGACTCCTACACAAACTCTTCCAGAACAGAAAAATATGGCAAACTTCCAAACTCCTTCTATTAAACTAACATAACTCTGATACCTAAAGCAGGCAAGGATCCCACAAGAATCAAGAACTACAGACGAATATCACTAATGAACATCGATGCAAAAATCCTTAACAAAATACAGGCTAATATAATACAAAAGTATATAAAACAAATAATTCACCATGACTAAGTGAGATTAATACCAGGGATGCAGGGATGGTTCAACATAGGAAAGACCATTATTATTACTTAACCACATTGATATGAAAAACTATAAGAAACACATGATAATATCGATAGAGAAGAAAGCATTCAATAAGATCCATACCCATTCCTGTTTAAGACACTCAAATAGATAGGAATGGAAGGAAAATTCCTCAACATAATGCAAGTTATATATGAAAAACCAACAGCCAACGTTGTAGTCAATGGAAAAAAGACAAAAACAATCCCACTGAAAAAGAGGAGCAGACAAGGATGCCCCTGGATTTCACTCTTATTTAACATCATACTAGAGGTCTTAGCTAACAACACAAGGCAAAGAAAAGACATCAGAGGTATTCGCCTAAGGAAGGAAGAGGTGAAACTATCATTATTAGCAGAAGATATAATTTAACATATAGAAAATCCCAAATGCTCCACAGGGGAGTGTTGGAAGTGTAAGAAGAATATGGTCGAGTGGTAGAATACAGGATCAACAGATGGAAGTCTATTGGACTGTTGTACACATCAGATAAGACCACAGAAGAGTAGATAAAAAAAGGTGGTACCCTTCACAATAGCCAAGCAAATATTGAAATATCTAGGGATATATCTGATTGAAAGAACAAAAGCTTTATATGAGGAAAACTGCAGAACACTATTACAAGAAACCAAGAGGGGCCTCAACAAATGGAAGCATAGCCCATGCTCATGGATTGGAGGATATATTGAAGATAAAACACGTGTGCATAGAAAGAATTCAAAAGAGTAATAAGAGAGCCCACAGACTGGGAAAGCATCTTTAGCAATGACACATCAGGCAAAGGCCTTATTACTAAAATCTACAATACTCTAATACTCTGCTAGCTTACAATAAGAAAAAACTAATTGCCCACTGAGGAGGTGGGCAAAGGACCAGAGCAGAAGTTTCACAAGGGCAGGAATCTGAATGGCCAATAAACATGAGAAAATGTTCCTGATCATTAGTCATAGTTGAAATGCAAACTAAAACAAGTATGAGATACCACCTAACACCCTCAAAGATAGCCTAATTAAAAAAATCAGAAAGCAACAAGTTTTGGAGGGACTGTGGAGTGAGTTCCCATCCACTTCTGGTGGACTTGTAGGTATGTGCAGCCATAATGGAAATTAATTTGGTGATATCTAAAACAGATGGAAATCAAGCTACCATACAACCCCAGCAACCCCCTTACTGGGCTGCTGCACCCAGAAGAGGCAAGAGGATAGCTCTGAAGATACAGTTCAGGGAGAGGGGAGCATCTGATCAGAGCTCACAGGAGCAAATGAAGAGAGAAGGAGAGAGTGGAACATACCCTGGCCCACCAAGCCCCAAGGAAAATATTTCTGCTCAGAGCAGCCAATTCACAGAAAGGACCATAGGGCTGGCCCTACCACAAGACACGAAATCCCCCAAATTGTGCCCAATCTGACCCCACCACACCAGTGAAAAACACTAAGGGCATTCATCAGAGCAGCAAGGGGAGCAAAGCAACGAGCTCCCCGGGGATTACCAAAAGTAGACTTTGGGGCCAGGGCATGGCACCCTATCAGAGTCAACTAAAAAAAACTCATAAAGGTCAGCAAACAGTTTATAGACTTCTCTTTAGTTGTTGTTGCTGTTTTGTTTGTTACTTTGTTTGGCTCTGTCTTATTTTTGTGCTTATTATTGTCTCTGCATGTCTATCTAGATAAAATAGGTGGGATAAACAATCTGGAGGAGAAAACAAGGGGACTGATGGTTCCAGCGGGAATGCAGGAGATGGGGAGGTGGGGGAAAGAATAGGCAGTGTCACCAAACTCCGGGACAAGGGAAAGTGTGCTAAAATCAAAGGCGAGGAGGGCATAGGATGCCTGGTTGGGCTGATCAAGGGCAATGTACCCAAGAGGAATTATCGAACATGATAGTGGAACAAGAGGAAAGTAAAAGGAAATAGAGGAAAGAACTAGGATGTAAAGGACATTAATAGAGTTCTAAATACAGGCATGTACATATGTAAATATATTTATATATAATAATAGGGAACTAGATCTATGTACATATATTTATATGTTAAGTATTAAGGTAGAGGACAGACATTGCCCTGTGTCAGTCTGGGGAGACTAGAGAAAAATATCCATAGAAACTCATATGTGTATAAGAGAGAGGTTTTGGGGTTTTTTGGGGGGTGTCCCTTTCCATTTCTTTATTTTTTAAAAATCATTTTATTAGGGGTTCATACAATTCTTATCACAATCTATACATACATCCATTGTGTAAAGCACATTTGTAAATTCATTGCCCTCATCATTCTCAAAACATTTGCTCTCCACCCAAATCCCTGGCATCAGGTCCTCAGATTTCCCCCTCCATCCCCACTTCCCCTCCCTCATGAGCCCTTGATAATTTGTAAATTATTATTTTGTCATGTCTCGCTCTTTCCCAAGTCTCCCTTCATCCACTTTTCTGTTGTCTGTCCCCCAGGGAGGAGGTCACATGTAGATTCTAGTAATCAGTTCTCCCTTTCCAACCCACCCTCCTTATGCCCTGCCAGTATCGCCACACACACCACTGGTCCTGAGGGGATCATCTGCCCTGGATTCCCAGTGTTTCCAGTTCCCATCTGTACAGTGTACATCCTCTGGTCTAGCCAGACTTACAGGATAGGATTCGGATCATGACAGTGGGGCGAGGGTGGGGTGGCGGGGAGGAAGCATTTAGGAACTGGAGGAAAGTTGTATTTTTCATATTTACTACATCACACCCTGACTGACTCATCTCCTTTCCAAGACTCTTCTGTAAGGGGATGTCCAGTGACCTACAAATGGGCTTTGGGTCTCCATTCTGCACTCCTCCCTCATTCATTATGGTAAGATTTGTTCCGATGGTGCCTGATAACTGATCTCCTCGGCACCTCGTGGTCACACAGGCTGGTATGCTTCTTGAATGTGGGCTTTGTTGCTTCTGAGCAGGATAGCCGCTTGTTTACCTTTAAGACCCCAGACGCTATACCATTTGAAAGCCAGGCACCATTAGGTTTCTTCACCACATTTGGTTGTTCACCCTCTTTGTCTTTAGCGGTTGTGTTGGGAAGGTGAGCATCATAGAATGCCAATTTAATAGAAAAAAGTACTATTGCATTGTGGGAGTACTTGAGTGGAGGCCCAACGTCCTTCTGCTACTTTAATACTAAACCTATAAATATAGGCACATAGATCTTTTTCCCCACCCTCATGTATAAATATATTTGCATGTGTACATGTCTTTATCTAGACCTCTATAAATGCCCTCTGCCTACCAGATCTTACCTCTATTTCCTCTGACTTTCTTCCCTTCTGTCCCACTATCATGCTCAGTAACCACCAGGGTTTCACCCATTCCTTTTAGTTACATTACCCTTGAGCATGCCCTACCAGGCCTCCCCCACCTTCCTCACCACCGATTTGCATCGCTTGTTGTTCACTTGTCCCTGAGTTTATTAACACCACTACCTTTTCCTCCACCTCCCCTTCTCCCATGTCCCCACAGAAATGTCATTCCGGTTGTTTTCACCTCCAAATGTTCATCCAGCCCATCTTATTTAGACATGTCTGCAGAGGTAATAACATGCACAAAAATAAGACAGAGTAAAACCAAACAACAATATACAACAAAACAACTACAACAACAAGTCAATGACAAACAAAACAAAACACAAGAAATAAAAATTTGTAGTTAGTTCAAGGATTGTTTGTTGGCCTTTAGGAGTGATTTCTAGTCCAGGCTGTTGGGGCACCATGCCCTGGCCCCAAAGTCTACCTTCGGTATTCCCTGCAGACCTTGCTGCTCCATTCCCTTGCTGTTCTGTTGCACCTCCTTAGTGTTTTGTCTCCTTATGGTGGGATCCAATCGGGTACAATTCCCACACTGTGTCTCTGGTGTTGTCCCCTATAGAGCTATGGATCAGTGAAGGGTGTCATGTCTCATAATGGGGCCGGCCATGTGGTTCTCTCTGTCGACTTGCTGCTCTAATTGGGAACATCGACCTCACAGCCTGGTGGGCCATGATGTGCTCCACTCTCTCCTCCTCCCCATTCATCTGCTCCCGTGTGTTCTGATCAGATATGTCCCTCTTCCAGAGCTGTAGTTTCAGTGCCGTCCTTTGAAATAAATTCTTCTGAGGGGAGGGGCAGGTGTCCACTTAGTAGTTGGGGTTGGGGCTGGCCACCCAGACCTCAACACTGATTCCCTACTCCACACCGGCATGTTGCATTCATATCTAGGAGCACCGGGTTGAAGTCTGGTCCTTCTTTCCCTATGGAGACACAAACAATACCCTCCCCTTGGGTGGGTTAGTGCCCTGTGACCCTGCTACCCTTTCATTTTTTATTATTTTCTCCCTTTCTCCACCTCCTTTTTATTTGTCTACCATGTGTTCCCCTGTATTTGGTCTGGTCCCTGTCATATTACCTGGCCTTCACCCCAGGAATGTTTGTATACCGTAGCTTTTTCCCTATGCCCATTTTGCTTTTTTTTAAAAAAGCTTACCTCAGCAGCCTTTGAATTATTGTCATCTTTAAGTTAGTGCTATCTTGAGGTCTGTTTTCTCCTTTTTACCCTCTGGGTGAGGTTGTTCTATGTGGTGGTCTCTTATTTATGCTTGGTGAGTGTTGTTCTGCCCATACAGAGTTGACAAGGATCTTTTGTAGGGCTAGGTTTCTTCTAACGTATTCTTTGAATTTTTCCTTGTCTGGGAAGACTCTTACTTGTCCATCTATCTTGATAGAAAATTTGGCTGGGTAGAGTATTCTTGGGTTTGCATTCTTTTCCTTCAATATTTAGAATGTGTTACTGCACTCTCTCCTCTTCTTCACAGTTTCTGCTGATAGAGCTGAGCATATTCTTGTTTGGGAACCTTTACATGTGATTGCTTGTTTTTCCCAAGCTGCTCTCATGATTTTCTCCTTTTCTTCAAAGTTAGATAGTTTTCCTCCAAGAATTCTCTCACTATTGTTGCAGATGACTTCTTTGTTTTATCTTCCTCTGGTAAGCCAATAATTCTAATATTATTCCACTTCATAACATCAAGCATAGCTCTTAAGTTTTCTTCAGCTTTTCTGATGATCTTATTAGATTTTTGTTCACATTTATTAATATCTGCTTGGCTGTCCTCCAAGTCACTGATGCGGTTTTCTGATTCCTCCAGTCGCTTCTCAAGGTTTGAGAGTCTACTACTAGTTTTTGTTATCTCCTCCCTAAGCTCCTGTATTTCCCTTTGGTTTATGGCTTTTACCTCTTCTATCATTTCATCCTTTTTCTGTATTGTTTGCCTCATATCCTGTATGACTCCAAGTAGCATTCTGAAAATTTATTTCTGTAGCATCTCAATGTCTGTTTCTTCTATGCATGTCATTATGTTCAGGACATCTGACATTGCCTTTTGTTTCTCCAGTTTTTTCATTAAGGTCATTGGGGCTGATGGCTGTTTGCGTTGCGTTGTTTTAGAGGAGCCAGGTGCCATTTTCCAGGGAGTCAAAAAGCACTGGCTCTCTCTGGGAGACGTGTAGGAATGCTTCTTTGAACTGCCTACAGCTAATTTCACTATGGAATTAACCTACTACTTTATCCTCCTGTGGCTTCCCTCTCAGGAGAGTGACCCAGAAGGCTGGTGGATTGCCTACTTTGGTGTTGGGGAGGTTGGGCAGAGGTTCCTGCAGCAGCTTGGAATGTTGAGAAATGTTTGCCGAGCTACCTTATGATCCCAGGCACATAGGCAGGAACTCCCCTGTAAGATGTTGAGCAGAGTATCACCTGTTGGAGGTCAGGAGGGCCATTGCCAGCCTCGGACTAACTACACAGGGCAGAGCTCACCTAGATGGGTGCGGCTTATGCGTAAATGCCCTGGGCTAAGGGAGTGGTCAGGAGGTTAGTTGTAGTGTGTCAGAGACCAAGAAAGAGACAAAGAGGAGAGGAAAAAGTTAAAAAGCAAGCCTGCTGAGCCTGTGGGGTGTGAGGGAGTGGCGGGGGGCGGGGGAAGGGGGGGTTATATAATGAAGAGATGCAAACAAACGCAACAATGTAGCAGAGTCCAGATCCCTACCAGTGGAGCTGCAAGCGTTTATTTCCTGCTCTGAAGTGGCAGCAGCAAGCTGTGGTTGTGTTGAGAAAAGGCCCCTGCACAGCCCTCCAAGACCTAGGGGGGCACAGAGAGGAGATAGAAACAAGAGCAACAATGTAGCTGAACCCTGATCCCTGCCTGTGGAGCTGCAAGGGTCCAGTTCATGCCCCGGGGCAGGTGGTGGCAAACTGTGGCTGTGTTGAGACCAAGCCACCCTACAGGCTCCAAATGGTCCAGGCTCTGGCAGAGACAATGGCAGGGTCAAGGTAAAGCTCCAGCCAGCCTCCACTGAGGTAAGCTAAAAGGCCCAGACCCTCAAAATCCCGTGGGTCTGTGCCTTCTTTATGATGTTCCTCCTGAGTTCTGGCAGTGTTGAATTTCCCTCTAAGCAATTCTCCTGGGCTAAATTCTGCATAGTCCTTCTGGTATGTGTTACTTCATCGCCATCTTCCTGGAAGTACAAGAGAGAGTTTTATATAAAGGGTAATTGTACATTAAGAAAGCATTGCAACCCAGTCCAAAGCCTATAAGTCTGATATTAGTCCATATGTCCAATAAAAATCTATAAAGTTATCTTCAGACTCATGAAACACATGCAATGATATTGAATGCAGGAGGATCACAGGCCAGTGGCTAGAAAGTCTTTGGATCCAGTGGCATTATAACCATATCAGTGCTGGCAGGAGTCTCCACGTGGCTTCTCTAGCACCCAGGGCTGTATCAGGGTAGGTCCATGTGTCTTCTCCTCAGGGATGTCTTGCTGGGAGTCAGGCTTGTCAATAGAGAGTCCAAAGGAGTGATGAGAGAGAGAGAGAGAGAGAGAGAGAGAGAGAGAGAGAGAGAGAGAGAGAGAGAGAGAGAGAAGAAGAAGAAGAAGAAGAAGAAGAAGAAGAAGAAGAAGAAGAAGAAGAAGAAGAAGAAGAAGAAGAAAAGAAAAGAAAAGAAAAGAAAAGAGAGAGGAGTCTGTCTTCTGCCTCCCAGGAGGAGAATGCAGGAATTCTCAGGAGGAGGCCATGCCCACACAGAGGACTCATTGGCTATGATTCAACTGACAGACTAGACTCCACCCCTTTACCCTTAATCCTCTCAATTCCCAAATTGATACCACATTATTTAACTACCACAGGGCCTCCACTCAAATACTTCCTCAAGAGTACTTTGTTCTAATAAGCCAGCATTTGTGATGCTCACCTTCCCGACATGATAACTGTAGTCAAAATGGGTGCATAAGAAAGTGTGGTGAAGAAAGCTGATAGTGTCCAGCTTTCAAAAGATATAGCATTTGGGTTTTAAAGACTTGAAGGTAAATAAGTGGCCATCTAGCTGAGAAGCAACAAAGTCCACATGGAAGAAGCATACCAGCCTGTGTGATTATAAAATATCGATGGGATCAGGTATCAGGCATCAAACACTCAGGGAAAAAATTGCATCAATATGAAGGAGGGGGAGCCCAGAGTGGAGACCCAAAGCCCATCTGTAGACAATTGGACATTCCCTTACAGAAAGTTCACAAGGAAAAGACAAACCAGTTAGGGAACAGTGTAGCACCACTGAAATATACAACTTTCCTCATTTTTAAAATGCTTCTCCCCCCTCTTCCCCTCCTCCACTATAATGAACTCTACCTTACAAATCTGGCTAGACCAGAGCATGTACAATGGTACAGATACGAACTTGCAACACAGAGAATTCAGGACAGATAAACCCCTCAGAACCAATAAGGAGAGTAGAGTAGCATAACAGGAGGGTAAGGGTAAGGTGTGGGGAAGAGAGGGGGTACCGAGTAAATGTGCTTGACACAATGTATGAATGGATGGATTGTGATAAGAGCCATACAAGCCCCGAATAAAATGATTCAATTTTTTAAAAAGCATTTCATTGGCAATACATACTTGAATTACTAGTGTTTCTAATATAACAGTTGTAACAGGTGATATCATGAAGTATTAAGTGCTCAGAGATCAATAGAAAGATACTAAATATTATCATATAAGAATATTATTAGTATCAATAAAATATTAGGAATAATGAAGAGGAGCTACACTTAAATTAGAGTTCAACAATTGATTTATTTCCAAGTACATACATCTCATAATACTTTTGAAATGTAAAATTATTTTGTTTTTCTTTCATGATAAAATTAGGTTAGTAACCAAATTAAGAAGTGATATAATTTTGTTGTAGTTATTTGCCATTGAATCGGCTCTGATCCATAGCGACACTATGCACAACAGAACGAAACACTGAAGAGCCAGGCACCATCCTAACAACTATTCCCATACCTGAGCCCACTAATGCAAGCACAGTGTCAATCCATCTTATTGAGGACTTTCCTCTTTTTTACTACCCTTCCACTTTACCAAATACGATGTCCTTAGCCAGAGACTGGTGTCTCCTAACAATATGTTCAAAGTTTGTAAGATGGAGTCTTTCCATCCTTGCCACTAAGGAGCATTCTGGCAATACTTCTTCCAATATAGATCAGTTTATCCTTTTATCCATCCATGGTACTTTCAATATTCTTCTCCAGCACCACATTTCAAATATATTGAATCTTATACAGTCTTCCTATCCAACATGCAACTTTCAAATGCACTGATGCAATGGAAAATACCATGGTTTGGGTCAGCCACACCTTAGTCTTCAAAGTAACATCTCTGCTCTTCAATACTCTAAAGAGGTCTTGTGCAACAAATTCACCTAATGCAATACATCTGTGGATCTCTTGACTGCTGCTTCCATAGCATTGATTATGGATTCAAGTAAAACAAAATCCTTGACATAATTTTACTTACTTTCATAATTTGTTTATCACTCCCATAGTCTCTTGTTTCACTCTATCAATCAACTTCAAAACCATTCCTTTAAAATTTTGAGAATACTTTAAGGTTGTCAAATTCCCTGTTTTTAACAAAGACAATATTTGATGCCAAATAATTATTACAGAAATAAAATCAGTCTTTAAAGTATTTTAATCTATATTGGCATTATATAATTTTTCCTTGCTGAAAGATCAAAATTAAGTAAACATAACTCTTAAAAAAGGAAAATATTGAGTCAGATAAATTTCATGAAGGGTAGCAATAAGAGACAGCAGAAATGTCATTCCAGTTTATGTAATTATAAACTATTGTAAGCAAGGATTATCGTGCATGTAGCAACAAAGAATGTCTAAATCAAAAACAAACATAGAAATTGTTTATTCCACTCTGTACTTCATGGATTAAGGGAACAGAATGAATGACATATGTCTATGTATGTATAGAGCAAGAAGTTTTTTGTCATCTCACAGGAATCTTTGTTGAAAACTAAACCTCTAATCATAACCAAATGAGCCCTCGTGGATCTACTCTACCCAAGTCAGCCTGGCTGATATTAGCTTGTATTCTCAAGTTGTTAAACATGTGAATCAAAGCTTTGAGTTATCTGTATGACTTAGAGACCATGCCTAATACATTAGTTGAATTCAAAGAGTCTTGACCAATTAGAACTCCTTGGAAAACAACCAGGTCCTAAATTCCAAATAATGATTGAGTGCAATAAGATGAGGTATGGCCTCATAGCATAGTGATCTGTGCATTGAGCTGCCACAATAAAATCAGAGGTTCAATTTACCAGTCACTCTGCTAGAAAAAGATGAGGTGAGGCTCTCTACTCTCATTGATTTAAAGTCTCAGAAACCCACAAGGGTAGTCCTGCTCTGTCCTGTAAGGTCCCTATGAGTTGGAATAGACTACATAGCAGTGAATTTTGTTTGGGAATCATAACCAACTCTGGTGCCAACTTTAAGACTAGTGAGGGGTGTCTGACTTCCTCTAACTTCTTGAGGGGGAAGACCAGCCAAGATCAACAACCCTAAGCTTATTCCTATGACTCAGAGATCAGACATACCTCCTCCCACCCAACCCCCATTTTTTTGTTTTACCAGTTCTGAGTCCAGTTATCTCTCCCACCCCATTCTCTACTTCTCTGCTGGGTTGAATAATTCATTCCATTGGCCACACAGGATTCACAGATAATACTTGCATTGATAGGATTTATTAGAGAATTGGTAAATTACTAATTAAGGTCAGAAACTCAGGATACAGCTTATTATAAGACCAGCTTTCTTGCACTTTACCATTAAATCCTCCTGGGTGTCTTCTCCTTCTGGGCCCTACTCTGGTAAGCATTACAAAGCTTGTCTAGTTCTACTGATAAGCACACAGAGGCACCCCACTCAACCCAGATGCCTCGGCCTGAAGACACTCACCTAGAATCAGGGGTCATTAAATCTCGTCTATCAATAAGTACTCGGAGACATCCCACTGTACAGGCAAAACTGCTCCCCAAAGGAACTCAGCTTTCTCTCTGTGGGCCATATGTTCTCCTGCTGGTTCTCTCTGGCTGTTGTCACCATTTCTCTGCCATTATTTATCGCCATTATCTCTTGATGTTTTTTGTCTCACAGCCTTTTCTAAATTTTCTCCTGTGTCTAGGAGGTTCCCAATGCAGGGACTCGGTGTCCAACAAGTCCCTGCTTTGGCTCCATTCCTACCTCTCCTCTTGATATGGACTACCCCCTGCTTGCCTCTGGGATGCCTCACATTGAACCTAAGAGGACCGCACAACTGCCTAAACTTCTTTTGAAGTTTATATACCTTATCTACATGGTTGCATCCCTAAAAGGGCAGCATCACCTTACTGTTTTTATCGACAGACCATCCACTCCCTTGTTGTGCCACAGGTGCTTTATTTGTGTAATCCCAATCTATTAGTGAGAGCTATAAGACCAGGCTAGCAAAGGACAGATAAAAGTGATCCATCGCATCCCACACCACACCAGGCCTTATCTAGCTATGATTATTTTATATTCAGAGAATAACTACCCCTTCCCAAGCATTTTACCAATATAAACATTCATTAGTAGTAAGTCATCAGTCAGGAAAAGAGTCTTCATGCTCAGGGTGAGTTACTCAGGTACCAGCCATTCATAGCTGCCACAGGCATCCATCTGATTGGAGCAGGTTCTTCAAGAATTTGTCTTGTCTTCACCCTTTTTGGCCTCTTGTAAAATTAAATTGAGAGGGTGTTCCTTTATCCTGAGCCTCATGCGGTATCAGCATAGCAAACCTTTCAAGGACTTCCAGTTCAGCCACCATTCTCAAGGCTGGTAGTGCCTCCCCTGTTGCCCACTTTTTTCATAGTTGCCGGTTCAATAATTGCCGTTTTATAATAATAATTGAAACTGTTAACAATCAACATTCACAAGCTATGTGGCGAGGGGCATTGTGCTGCTAACCGCAAGGCCAGTCATTAGAAACAACCTCCTTCAGAGAAGGATGAAGCTTTCTAATCTCTTAAATAGTTACAATCCTGGAAACCCACCAGGGCAGTTCTCCCCTGTCTTACAGGGTCGCTGTGAGTTGGCATCAACTCAATAGCAGTGAGGTTGGTTCTTTTGAGTGACTAGCATCTTCTCCTGCCTTTTCCTCCACATCCATAAAGAGAACCATTCCATTTCTAAGACTGTTGTGGCCATGGCAATGAATTATCAAACAAACAGAGAAGTAGAGTGCCCTGGGAGAGGTGATTGGCATTAGAATTGGTAAAAGATTGGAAGGAGGAAGCATGTCTGACCTCGTCCTTGTAGGAATCAGCCTTGGCTCTTGACTCTGATCCTTCTTTCCTCTCGTGAAGGCAGTGGAGACCATATGCTTCTGCTTGTTTCTCTCACTTTAGGTGTGAGCACACTTGGGAAAGGCATGTAAGCCAGCTGCCTCACACTATTCTTTCTCTTGGTACCCAGTAATTAAATTATCATCCCCATCAAACCTGTATTCCAAGGTGAAAAGCATTTTCTTTGACCTTTGAAGAATCTTCTGTACTTGTGGGAACACTGAGCATCTGAATCCATATAAACAAAGGCTTTCCCAGAGCAGGCCATCCCATTATATCACCTAATACCAAATCATGATCATAGACTTGCTATAAGTCAGAATTGACTCAATGGCGGTATCTATTTTTTCATGCTGTCAAGCACCTATCTTCATTTGTTCAGGTTTGTGAGCTTCTACATACCCACTATAAAAGAAACATGATCTCCACTAACTTCGCTAGAGGGAAGCAGAATTAGGATCAATAGCTCACGACGGATTCCTGTGAGAAGCAGGCCAGGTATGCCTCCTCCATCCAAACTCTTTACCAATTCTGACACCAACCATCCCTCTCATGACACGCTTTACTTTTCTGTTGATATGATAATTCATTGCAATGGCCATACAACATTCATAAACAATATTCACAGTTATGGGGTTTATTAGGGAAGTAACTAGTTTGGTTTTGCTTGGATCCATGATACCAATTCTAAGACCAACTATCCCAAAGCCCATTTTTAGGCCACTGGACATCCCCTTACAGAAGGGTCTTGGGGAGGAGATGAGCAGTCAGGGTACGATGTACCAATGATGAAAAATACAACTTTCCTCTAGTTCCTAAATGCTTCCTCCCCCATGTCCCCTATCACGATCCCAATTCTACCTTGCAAGTCTGATTAGACCAGAGGATGTACACTGGTACAGATAGGAACTGGAAGCACAGGGAATCCAGGGCGGATGACCCCTTCAGGACCAGTGTGTGAGTGACGATACTGGGAGGGTAGAGGGAGGGTGGATTGGAAAGGGGTTACAAGCATCTGATTGCAAGCATCTGCATGTGACCTCCTCCCTGGGGATGGACAACAGAAAAGTGGGTGAAGGGATCTGTCGGAAAGGGCAAAATGTCGCACAGGATGAAGGGAAATTGTCGGACAGGACAAAATAATAATTTATAAATGATCAAGGGCTCATGAGGGAGGGGGGAGTGGGGAGGAAGGGGATAAAATGAGGACCTGATGCCAGGGGCTTAAGTGGAGAGCAAATGTTTTGAGAATGATGAGGGCAATGAATGTACAAATGTGCTTTACACAATTGATGTATGGACTATGATAAGAGTTGTATGAGTGGAGAGGTCAGGGAGAGCAGGAGCAAGCCCCAATCCCAACTACTACGTGGACACCTGCCCCTCCACCCAGAAGAATTTATTTCAAAAGATGGCATTGAATCTGCAGCTCCAGGAGAGGGACATATCTGATTGGACCACACAGGTGCTGATGAAGGATGAGGAGGAGAGAGTGGAGCACATCCTGACCCACCAGGCCTTGAGGATGATGACCCCAATTAGAGCAGCCAGTCCACAGAGAGGACCACATGGCCAGCCCCACTATGAGACATGACGCCCCTCACTGACCCATAACTCTACAGAGGACAACACCGGAGACACAGTGTGAGAATTGCACCCGATCTGATCCTGCCACACCGAAGCAAAACACTAAGGAGGCACACAGAAGAGCAAGGGAACGGAGCAGTGAGGTCCCCAGGGAATGCTGAAGGTGGACTTTGGGGCCAGGGCGTGGTGACCCAACAGACTGGACTGTAAAACACTCCTAAAGGCCAACAAACAATCCTTGAACTTAAAAAAAAAAGTTGTATGAGCCCCTAATTTAAAAAAAACCTGGCAATATATGTCTAAAAAAATTCTGAACAGTGAAAACCTTGTGACAAGCACGATACAATTACCGATGTAACACCCAACGATGAACTCCTCAGGATTGGAGACACTCAAGTTATGACTTGGGAATAGCTGCCTGCTCAGAGTTGAGTTGATCTGAATGACTGGGACGGAGTAAAGAATGCACCTTCATTGGCTGACACTGTTCACGTGAGGATAAGTGGAAGAAAATATCCATTCGTTATCAGGAAACTCAGAAAGAAAATGGGAGAAGTCATGTTGCCATTGAGGAATTACAATTAGTGAGGTGAAACAAGATGTTAAGAATTGTTGCAAGGGGAAAAAGAAAAAAAAAACAAAGCTGTCACCCTGAGAAGTAAAGTGTACCTGACAGCAGCCATTGCATTGTCAGTCATCTCATAGGTATGTGAAAGGTAGATAGTACGGGAGAGGAAGAATTGGTGCCTTTTAATTATGGTATTGACAACTAATATTGAATATAATATGGACTGCCAGAAGGAGAAATGACTAGAATGCTTAGAAGTACAACCAGAATGCTCCTTGGAAATGAGGATGGTGACAGTTCACCTGACATTTTTGGTTGTATCATGAGGAGAGGCTATTGCCTGGAGAAAGACTTTACACTTGATAAAGAAGAGGGTGAGTGTAAGAGGAAGGACTTCAATGAGCTATAATGTCACAGTGATTGCAATAAACTCAAGCTTAACAATGATTGTGATAATAGTACCGAATTGGGCACGGTTTCATTTTGTTGTGCATAGGGACATCATGAGTCAGAAGTGACTCAATGATACTACCAACTACAATATGGGCTATTTTAGTAGTCTGTTTATATTAAAATGCAGATTAAATTAATGCAATACTTTATTCAAGTTACTATATTGAAAATATTAACATTTTTGTGGATAAATATTACCTATTATTTTTCCATGTTAATTCTTTAAAATTCACCATGTAATTATCCCTGATGTGTTAGTCTGGGTTGACTAAAGAAACATATTCATAGACACTCATATGTGTATAACAGGGAACTTTATATCAAAGAGCAATTGTACATTAAAAAAAATCCCAGCCCAGTTCAGGTTAAGTCTATAAATCCGATGTTAGCCTATATGTCCATTAAGAGTCTAGACATTCTTCTATAGACACAAGCAGCACATGCAATGATGCTGAATGCAGGAAGAAAGACCATGGGCCAGTGGGTGGGAAGGCTTGTGGATCCATTGGCAGTGAAGCATTCAGCTTTGGGGGGTCTATTGTAGCACCATGTGCCTTGTCAACAGGAATGTCTCCACAGGGTGTGAGTGAGTGTCCTGCCTCCAATGAGCTATTTATCTCCTTAGCGCCTCCAAATGAAGTCATCAAGTTACGACCTGGTCGACAGGCTAAACCCCACCCCTTCACTCTTAAGTCTCAAATTAACAACAGATTATGTATCTACCAAACCTGAAGTACATCTCAACTTGCACAAGTCACTTTTTAAGTGCTATAGTTAGATTTTATATCAATTTGATGATGCCCATGTGAAAAGGGGGGGGGAGTAGCATATAATCTATCAATCAAATGGTAGCCTGGTGTTGTCTCTATCAGAGGTGTGATCTTTTTATAAGAGGTAGACATTGGGGACCCGTCCCCCCCCCCCTTTCTGCCACTTCATTGTCCTCTTTGCTGGGACTTCTGTACCTAACTCCAGAGGTGGCCCTATATTGGTGATCCAACCCGAAGAGCTATGGCCGCCCTGCCATGTTTTTACTGACCTTGGACCCTTAAGACTCTACACCCACCAGCCTGTGAGCTCCTTGCTTCCTGCTTCACTTCTCTTTGTCGATAGTCTGCACTATATGAGTCTGAAAGGGGCTCGGCTATCATCAGATCCATGGGTTTATGTTGGACTGGGCTGGGCTGCCTTCTTGATATAAAACTACTTTTTGATATGAAGCTCTTTCCTATGCATAAATTAGTGTCACTGGCTTTGTTTCTCTAGACAACCCAGCCTAACACAAGTGTTTATGAGTTACACTATGTAAATGATTGATTTAATGAGCAGTATAGCTCTAAATGATTTATTCTGAAAAAGACTCGGGAATTTTCTAAGATTCTAGCAGCATTTAAGACCTAATCATGACTCCTCTGTTACTATGCCAGGCCCTGGAGTTTATACTGCCTCCCCTTCCAGAGTTGATCCCTGAAGGGAGTTGATGAAATATTACCTTTACTTATTAATTTTTACCATAAAAAGCAAATGCAAAAACCCAGAATTAGAGAAATACAGAAGTATACATATAATATCTTTAGGCTGAATTCCATTAATTTTCCAGAGCCGGAGAACTGGTCAAACACCATTTCTTAGCACTAACTCTTAAATTCCATCTACTTCTTATGCTTAAGTCTCTTCTGATAGATTATGACATCATGATAGCATCCCCAGGCCCTGTCGCAAAACTTCCATTTGATAAGGTGCCTGTCTTGCCAGCGGTACTAATCTGAATTGATTGTGAGACTAGCACGGGGCCAGGCAGTATTTTGTTCTGTTGTACATGGGGCCATTAGGAGTTTGAACTGACTCGATGGCACCTAACAACCATTTATTAAGTTTTGGTGGCTATCGTTTTACCTCTACTTATAATATACTATCAAGAACACAAGGTATTCACAACAATCGTCTATACCAAGCTGGGAGCTTCCTTTATATCTTAACACAGTCTGACTCAATGGAAATGAAGGTTTACTTCTTAAGGACTTCCACCATCCAGCTGTGAGTTTATCAAACTGGTGGTTTTTGTGTTGCTATGGTGCTGGAAGCTATGCCACGTGTACTTCATTCACCAGCAGGGCTGCCTGTGACGGGCAGGTTTCTACAGAGCTTCCCCATTAAGATAAACTCCTTCCAATGATCTGCTTCCAATAAGCAATCAATGAACATTCTATGACTCGCAACAGCATATTGTCTGAGATAGTGCTGGAAGATGAACTCCCAAAGTTCAGAGGTAACAATGAACTTTAGCATGCCTGCAATTATCATGAGGACACCATTGAACCAGGATTTCATGTAAGTTGAAGCCCACTCAATAGCAACTAGAAACCACTGTCATGTAAAGAAGTGGAATTTATCTAACGTTAAAGAATTCTATTATCATAAATGATGATTTTTCAGGATGCATAAGTAATGCATAGGAATACTTACAAATGAAATCCAAACAGTGTGAATTAGGCAAGTGAGTTAAACTCTTTCAGACTCCATGTAGAAAAAAAATGAATGCCTAAATCAGAGTGGTATTTTTGAGAATAAATTAGATAAGGCATTGGTCATGTTTAACATGAGCATGGACACCTGTTGAATTATTAAGAAATAGTCGTTCTTTATATAAACTTGTTTGATCTTTCAAAAAGGCAGGTTATGGTAGGAGGGAATAATGATGGATAATTTATGTGTCATTTCCTAAAGCTGAAATAGCGTGAATCATGTTAATGACGGCCTACGTGCATTTACCAGAATAAACACAATTTCAGACACACCGTGACTCTAAAAGGAGCCGATGATGCCACTTCCTGCCAAGTCATAGGGTATAAATGACTCAGTTGTCCACGTTCTTTGAAACACCCTCATTTGGTGTCTAAGGTATCTTGTCCTTTCTGTTTGTGGAGGCATCTGTGTTGACAGTGGGAGAAGGTAAAGCCCAGTGTCTCAAGAAAGGAAACGCAGAGTCATAATCAATGGCCAGTGCTCAGTTTCTGCCTCCTGATATCAAAATAGCTTAAAAACAGCGCTGGAATCTAGAGACTGTAAACTCCCTCACACAGCTTCTGTGCTTTTCAAACCTCTCCAGTAGCTCAAGTATTTTCCCATACAATCATAGAACAGTATCAATACATGCATGGTGTTACCAGATTGTTGATACTCAAGCAATTAAGGTTGAGTAATAATGATCTCTCTGTAATCAACAATTACGAGAGAAGGTCAGATAAATTACAGCAAACCTTTTAAAAGTAAAGTGAGTTTCTTTTCTTTGTGCAAAGACTTAAGCTACTTGCTCTCAACAAATAGACAAAGTGAAATCACAAGTCATTTTTCTTCAGTATTTTAATAGAATCCACATTTTAAAGCATATCATTCTATTTTTTTCCTTTCTTTGGCAAGTTCTTGTCTTGTCTAGAATGCAATAGTCATCTGCCAGTCAATCCAAGACAAGGTAATGCACTCACCAAATCATAATAAGTAATACATTCCTAACTGCACCATTGCTGGCAGGAACCCAAAATGGCACAGCTGTTGTATGAAGCAGTCTGTCAGCACCTCAAGAAACTAGAGTTCACTCAACAATTCCAATCCTATAGAGACCCTAGAGATATGGCAGAATTAACACGGATAGATGCATACCTAGGTTCATCACAGTGCAATTCATAGTAGCCAAAAGGTGGAGACAAGCGAATTACCCATTCAAGGACGAACAAAGTAAAATGCCACGAATACATACCATGCAATACTTCTCAGTGACAAAGAAACTATGAGTTCTCAAAACATCTTGGAACATATCTTGAAACCTACATTTTGAGAGAATGTTATGACCAGCCAGATTACACTTTACCCACATATCCTGTATTTTGAGGTCTAAGTATAACTGGTCAACATTAAATGGATTGGAGCTATTAGTAAATATGAAGTGAAAAGGGTTTCGCTTTCAACTCTTCATCTTTCCACCCCTTCAAATTTCATCCTTTCAGCATCTCTTTTTCTCTCCCATATTCTTTCATTTGTATATGGTTTCTCAGTTAATACATAGTTAATAGTTCTTATATTTTTTAACTTCTTAGGTCTATCCAGATGTAAGGATGAAAATACATTTGATGGAAATATTTTTGCACATTTAGAAACCTAGTCACTCCTCTGGAACTTGCACATTAAATAATGATTACTTTGTGTAATAAACTGATTACTACAGTCATCACATATTAAAAAAAAACTTCTTGGAACATAGATGGACCTGGAGGACATTATGCTGAGTAAAATAAGTCAAATTCACAAAATGCAACAAGTAAATATTGGATGCTTTCACTCTTATGAAATGGCAAAAACTAGTAAATAAACAGTAATTAATGTTCATGAATGGTTACTAAGTATGAAGGTCGGGAGAGAAAAATTCATTCTCTCAATAGGAACTTGTCATTCTTAGTGATGAGAAATACAGCACCAAATGGGGAGAAATATACAGAGCTTGAAGAAAATAAATCATATTTTCAAAAAGTACACAAAGAGGACAACTTGTCTATTATTGCTATGGCATATAAAATTTTGAAACAAGAGGAAAATCAACATATAGATACATGTATGTATATATTTTTATCTATTTGATCATATGCTCATTGATTCACATGCAACATAAAACACAGTTACTCCTTAGACACAATCAAACCTTACAGAAGCGCATGTCTGATTTGAAAGGTTAGGGGCATAGTCTCATGAAATATCTTGATCAACTGGCATAATTCAGTTCACAAAGTAATGTTCTACAGTTTTGTTTGGTGAGTCACACCAGGGGTCTTAGAAATGTGTGAGTGGTCATGTAAACTACGATTGCCCTGACTTATCCAGAGCAAAAGACAGGGAAACCAAAGATTCAAAGAAGAAAATTCAGCTGCTGAGCAGATAGTTCTCATGAACCATGGGCTCATTTACTCTGAAGCCAGAAGCATTCAAAGGTATTCAGCTACCACAACTGACCATTCGAATCAGGACCATGATAGATAAACTCTGATTGAATGGGGTAGAAATATGGAACAAAGCCTCAAATCACTTAAAAAAAAAAAAAAGACTCACTGGTCTGGTTGAGACTGGAGAGATTCCTGAGACTGTTCCCCTGAGATATTCTTCAAACCTTGAGTCAAAGCCAGCTCTGGGGTTATCTTCCGCTCAATAAGAGATTGGTTCACAAGATGATGCCTATGGCCTCTAAGTACTGCACTCCTTCTAAGAATCACCTGTGTCAGACAAACTCTCGGCGACGACTTTAAAATAAAGGTACGAACGTAAGGGGCTGGGCAACTAGATTAATGGAGACAAACAATCAGAATGGAAATAACATGAGTACTCATTGCGTTAGTCGGAGTGGACCAGAGAAACAAATCCAGAGACACTCATATGTGTGTAAGAGAGAACTTTACATCAAAGAGTAATTGTATAATAGGAAAATATCCCAACCCAATCCAGATCAAGTCCATAAGTCCGTATTAGTCCATATGTCCGATACCAATCTATAAATTCCTCTTCAGACTCACGCAAAAACATGCAATGATGCCAAATGTAGGAAAATCTCAGTCCAGTGGGTAGAAAGTCTGGTGGATCCAGTGGCAGTGGAAGCATCTCAGTGCTGGCATGGCTCCTCCAACTTCGGGACTCTAGCGTAGCTCCATGCAGGGCAACAAAGAAAAGAGTATCTCTGTATCTGGCCTCCAGTGAGCTATTTATCTCTATGGTGCCTCCGAATGAGGTCACCAAGCTGCGACTTGATTGACAGGCTAGATTCCACCCTTTGCAAATTGACACCAGATTATGTAACCACCACATGCACACATTGTAAAAAATGCCACCAATGTCACTGCACAATGTATACAGAAATTATTGAATGGGAAACTAACCTGTAAACTTCACTGGAAATAATATAAACATATTTTAATTGTTAACTGCATTTTGTAGACATTCATTTGTCTATACCTGTCAACGCTGCAGTAATAAAATATCTCTGATAGGTATGTCCAAATTATCAAAAAGGATCATTAGTCAGGCACCTAGAGCATACTGCTTATTCTGTCTCATAAACTACATGAACTGGCACAGTACTTTTAAATTGACTACATATCAATTTACCCACATATAACTTTGGTTACTACTCCCTTCCCCTTATGTGTCACATACAACTGTTAGTTGAACCAAGCACGAAATTACGGTGCATCCTTGAAATAGCGAAGCTCACTGTTACTTCCTATGATAATTTTTTATTATCTCTGGGTTGCCCAAGTCACTCATTGCCTTACTGCTAACTGAACAGTTGATGACTTGAGTCTACTCAGAGGTACTTAAAAGAAAGACCTGGCAAGACACTTGCCAAACGTTAACCCTTGAGAACCCTGTGGAGCACAGTTCTACGCTGACACGTGTGGAGGCCCCATGAGCCAGAGTTGACTTGCTGGTTAGGTAGACAAACCAAATGGTCATAAGCTATATGATTGTTGTTGTTGCTATGAAGATGGCACCCACTCATGTGCACTAGACACCTCACATAGACTAGAAAAAAAGGGATGTCCTGGTCCTGACCTCTCTTCACAATCACTACCTGAGTCAGTACTTGTTGTCATTGCATATTTTGAGTACTGAGTGGGCTAATCTTGCAGCACTGTATTGGACAATATTCTCTTGACTGAGATCCATAAACTTTTAAATAGCTAATTTACAGACGTTTATTGTCAGACCTTTCTTCTTATTCTGACATAGTCTAGAAGCTCTGCTAACATCTGTGTACCATGGGTGACCCTGCTGGTATTTGAAATACTGGTAGCAGAGCTTTCTAAAACACAGCAATACGCATGCCACACAATATAATACAGAGACAGGCAGTGTATCTCATTGTTGTTTGGTGCCTTTAAGGCAGTCCAACATCCTCAGAATCTGTGTTAGATTTGAAGATCCCATTGTTGCAGCGAATGTGCCAATCCATGTCATTGTGTAGCTTATTCTCTATACCAGATTTGCACTTTACTACGCAAGACTTGCTTCTCCAAGGACTGGCCATTCCTGATACCATGACCAAAATACCTGAAACAAAATCTCAGCATATATACTTCTAAGGAACATTTATCTCTACTTTTTTCCAAAACAGAATTGTTCATTCTTCTGGCCATCCATCATACCTTTTCACTATCCATCTCACATAACATGATTCAAATGCATCAATTCTTCATAGGTCTTCCTTATTCATTGTTTGGCTTTAGTAACAGATGAGGGGATTGAAAATAATATAGGTTGGGTCCTGTGATTTTTAACATTTTGAGTATGATTTATACAGCAAATTTGCACAATAAAATAATTCCTTTCATCTCTTGACTACTGCTTCCATGGATTGTGATTGTGGGTTGAGGCAAAATAAATCCCGTGTTCTCCTTGCATCTTTTCTCTGTTTATCATGGTGTTGTACATAGGTCTAGTGGTGAGGAATTGTATTTCTCTTTTGCTGAAGCGTGGAGACTTGACATAGTGGGCTACACACTGAGCTGTTAAACACAGGTCAGCACTTCAAACCCACCAGCTGCTGTATAGGAGAAAGGTGACGCGCTCGGCTCCCATATAGATTTAGAACCATAGGAACCCAAAGGGGCAGTTCTCCTCTGCCTTATGGGGTAGGTATAAGTTGCAACCAACTTGATGTCAGTGAGTTTTTGCTGAAGTAGACTTCACACGGAAGGCTAACATCTGTGATCTTCATCAGTAAATGCATCAAGTCCTCTTCACCTTCGATGGGCAAGGTAGTGAGTGAATACAAATAGTAATCTTTGCTTTTTTTTCAAAAACAGCACCTCGTGAGTACATTTAAAAATAATTTTTAGTGTTTTGCCAATCATTCCCATGCATTACTCCAGTTTCCTTTACACGATACACTGAAAGTAAATAATGAAAGAATTATTTCAACTATTTCAGATATGGCAACTGAGACAAAGAATAGAAAGCAACTATAGAGCTTAGCTTTGATTCTACAAAACAATGACAACAATGAAAACAGCCTTGTAAGAAACTCCCATGCCAATGCTTATTTTCTTCTATCATAATTTTTCCAGGGTCAGATTCTTAAGGCAATTTTCTAAGTTCATAATTACCGTAGTTCCATGCACAATTTGGGTAGTTAAGTAATTACTTGATTTGCACATGCAAATACTGCAATCATTGGCATATAAAAATAATGTTCTTTAAATATGTGGGTCTGGTGGAGGACAAATGGTCAGAAAAATCAAAATTCCTGTGGTTCCCAGAGGGATAACTATGAACAGAAAGCATAGCAAGCCATTCTCAAATGTTTAGAAAATCAAGTCACTTTAACCTAGCAAAAAGAAACAACCTGGTGGCATTTGAATGTCAAATTCCTCTTCTCCATTTGCTATCAATTGAATTGTTTTCTCCTAAAAGAAAAGCAAGGATGTTACTTAAGGCAATAAGGTACACTTTACCTGAGCTGGGGTATTTTCAGCCTCATATGCATGTGAATGTTGGACATTGAATAAGGTGACTGAAGAAGAATGGATTCATTTGGACTATAGTGCTGGTAAAGAATATTAAAAGTACCATGGATAGCCTAAAGGACAAACAAATGGATCTTGGAAGAAGTGCAGCCAGAATGCTCATTGGAGGCAAGGATGGTGAGACCCATCTCATTATCTCCAGGGAGAGATAAGTCCCTGGAGAAGGACCCCATGCTTGGTAAAGTTGAGAGGCAGCAAAAAGGAAGAAAGACCTTGAGAAAAATGGATGGACAGCAAAAGAAGAGAAGAAACCCATCATCAGGATAGATGGACACAATGACTGCAACAATGCGACCAAACATAAGAATCATTGTGACCGTGGCACAGTCCTGCGGTGTTTCATCCTGTTTATGTAGGGTCACTGTGAGTCAGAACCTACTGCATGGCACCTAACAGCAGCAGCAACAAAAGATACATTTAAGCTATGAGATGGTTAATGTTCATTGTGCCAACCTGGCCGATAAACACATGTAGGGGTTAGTTGAAGGGAGGAGAGATAAATGGCTCGTTAAGCCTTACCACTCTAGTTCTCTGGTCTCTTGTTTTCTGATGGTTGGACTAGGGTGCAGTTGCCTTAGCAATTCACTACTTCAGCTGGCAAGGCTCACTTCTTGCAAGACATCCCCAAGGAGAAGCCACATGAACCTACCCCAATGCAGCCCTGGGTGCTGGAGCAGCGCGTGGCGACCCCTGCCAGGGCTGAGATGCTTACACATTCACTGACTCGGCTTTCCTCCTGCAGTCAGTGTCATTGCGTGTGTTTTGTGAGATGGAGGAGGACTTTGTGGATTGGTGTTGGACATATGGGCTAATGTTGGACTTGTGGGCTTGGCAGCACTGGGTTGGGATGTTTTCTTGATGTGTACTTACCCTTTATATCAAACTCTCTCTTATACATGAGTTTCTATGGATTTGTTTCTCTAATGTACCCAGTCTAACACAAGCCATATCCTCTAGCAACTGTAAATGTGACCTTGTTTGCAAGAAGCATCTCTGAAGTTAGTGTGAGGTTATAGAATAATAGAGTAGCTTCTAATCCCAACGGAATGGTAGGAGGGAAGGAGAGACACAGGAAGAAAGGCAGAAAGTTCACCATGGGAAGAAGAGTTTGCACACCAAGAAATGCTGAGGAATGGTCAAGGTTCCCAGAAATTGAAAGAGAAACAGATTTTCTCCTACAGTAGACAGAAAGAATATGACCCTGAACCCCAAAGCTTATCCTGCAGAATTGTGAAAAGAGCGTGCAATAAATGTATGCCACTCACCTAATGGTACTTGTTATAGCATTCTAGGAAATGACTACACCATTTAAAAATATTCCCAGATATCAATAAGCTACTTAGAGTCCTGATATGTCTGAACTCAGATCAGAACACTTTAATATAAAATATAATCTCGCTATTGAAGGGTTTGGGGAGATGTCATGTAAACCGCTTAATCCCTAGACCTCCCCAAAACAAATCTCTACAATGAGTATCGTAGTAATAATGCCAACAACATGGGATTTAGATGAAGAATCATTAAGATGCATTGAATGAAAGTACTCTGTAAACCATGAAATCCTGGGCAAATAAAACTGGTTATAATTGGGCTTGTAATGTGCATGCTGCTGTACAATATGACAAAGGAGCTGACACTGGATTCTTTGGATGGAAAAACAAACCATCTCTAAGAAAACTAATTTTAGCATGTTTCTCCCTTATATTGAAAAGAATTATGGCATGAAACAGGAGTAATCTTCCTTTTGTACCCGGGGATGATGTGGTTTTTATGTCAGCTCCATATCTAGTTTTTATCCTTTAATTGAGGGTGGATGACAGAGAAGCTGGCAAGAGTTTCAAGGAGAGCAAAAAACTCATATCTGCAATGTTAGAAACCACGTCCATTAACGAAGGAGGGGGAAAGGTGAACACAATATTGTCATAGCCCAAGCAAATATGTGAATATTCCCTTGCTACAATCTTTAAGGGGTATTGTGGAGCATTATTGTGCATATAGCAAATGAAAAAGCCCTTGCCTAAAAACATAGTCATTGTACAGATGGCCTACATTTAGTTGCAAGATGCTTCCATTGGAGAGTGTGCACTTTTCTTCAGGATGGTTAGTAGAAATATGTACATGTTTGGACATGATGAACTGGAGGACATGTTGAGAGATATTACAGAATCTATGATTTTAAAAGTGTCATCCTCCATCCTGTTGAGTCACAAAGGAAAGTCCCATGGAAGATAAGATCTGGCCTATAGAACTCCGAAGGAGGGATCATGCCACAGACAAGGAATGGCTCTGAGATAGACATTTCTACATTCTGGTTTCATCACTGTTTCAGGTACGCGGACTGAGGCAAGATATTAATGACTTACCTCATAAGGTTGAAAATAACCGAAAACTTTCTTAAATTGGTGAAGTGGAGAGTACCGAGGGGCATCATGCCCTCAGTTTGATCAGGATGCCAACCATCTCACCAGGCCCCGGTTGCTCATAACAGCAAAATGGCAGCAGCTGCTCCAGTCTAGGTGTCCTGCCTCAAAGGAAGAAAGTCAGAAATTACAGCAAAAGGTGTATGTTTACTTCATTGACTCTGATTGGCTCAAAGACAGTCACGGTGTCCAGGGAATCTGAGGGACCCAGGCCTTGACAGCACAGGTGGGCTGAATTTTGGAGGATGGAGGATGGTATCCCCAAGGAGTTCCTTATACATACATTGTTTCAGAACTTCAGGAAATATATATCGGTGGCAGAAAAAATAGATTGCCACCAGAAGTGGGTTGGGAATATACTGAAGATAGGGAATGGGAGAGATTGAGGGGTAATGTCCCCAAGCCCTGGTGGTGTAGTGGACTATGCATTGAGCCAGTAACCACAAGGTCAGCAGATTCACGGACCTGCCACCTGGCCCGAGGAAGACAAATAAAGCTTTCTGCTCGTGTAGACATTTAAAGGGCAAAGAGCAGTTGAACGTTGTCTTATGGAATTGCTTTGCGACAGTATCAATGCGGTGGCCTTGAATTTAGTTTGTTTTCCCCCAAAGGTGTATGTTTCTGAAGGTCTCACCTTCACTTTTCTCAATGACTCATAAAAGGAATCCACGGTTTTACCCTTCGTACCTTCCAAACCCTTCCAATTCCACAGAGAAGTCACGTGGCTCCCTGGAATGGGCAAGGCCTTCAAGCCAAGGGAGGTTGAGGTTGCCTCCCAGATGTTTCCCACGGTGGGTTTCTGCCCTTGTGAAAGTTGCTGACCTCTTTTGTCACAGTAATGTCAGCACTGACACAGTGATGAACCCCAAGCCAAGCCCACTGCTGTTGAGTCCACGCCAAATGACAGCAATCCTGTGAGACAGACTAGAATGGCCCCATAGATTTTCCAAGGCTGTGAATCTTGGTGGAAGCAGACAGCCACCGCTGGCTCCTGGAAGCAGCTGGTGAGTTTGAAACTCTGATTCTTCTGTTTGCAGCCAAGGTCTTTCACCTCTACACCACCAAGGTTTCCTCAAAACGGGGGTAGAAATCCTGAGTATGCATTGGAGAGTTGTATGTGAAGGTCCTAGAACAGATGCAGTTATGTGTTGGGCAGCAGTTCTCAACCTGTGGGTCGCGACCTCTTTGGGGATCAAACCACCCTTTCACAGGGGTCTCCAGATTCATAAAAGTAGCAAAATGACAGTGATAAAGTAGCAATGAAAATAATTTTATGGTTGGGGGGGGGGGGTCACCACAACATGAGGAACTGTAGGAAAGGGTCGCGGCCTGAGGAAGGTTGAGGACCAATGTGTTAGAGAATGATTGGCTGGGACCCCACTTAGGGGACCACGGAAAGCAGGGTTGCCATTCATGATGGTTAAGCTGTTTCCCAAACACTGAAATTCAACGTGGGAAGTTCAGAGGAGAATTCTGCAGGGAAATGGGCTGGCGAACAACTAGCTGTTGCTTGGTTGACAGCAAACAGCCAGCTACAATAGGTCTGCCTGAAACTCCTTGCTCTGTAACCTCATCAGCGCCACCCTACAAGAGGGCACCATCGCTAATTGGACCAGAGGGTTTTCAAATATAATCTCTTTGCACTCAGCAGGCTCTGGGTCACATAGACTCTGACCAACCTGCAGCTTGTGTTTACACAGCTTCCAACAGTTCAAAAAGCCACGGGAGAGCAGACGCTATCTTCTAACCAATAGGGGAGGGGAGGGGGGAAGGTGGAATTTGACCAAGGTTATAATCAGCCACTTTGGGGCATAATAGGAAGCCTGCTCATGTGTTTTTTAAGCATGTTGCAACAAGATGTTACATTTCTGGAAACCTGGGTGCAGACCAAGGTGGGCAGATACCATTCTTGTGGTTTAATGAAGACAGAAGTGAAGATCTAGCCCAAGCCCAATTCTGTTGACTGGGCCTTGTCTTTTAGGGAGCTGGGCAGAGGTGGGGGGGGCGGTGGTGAAGAGCAGAGCGAAGGGGTATGTTGGTCGGCTCATGGCAGCTTTTCAGGGTGAATCCAATTCTAGCTCATGGCACTGTGTCGTCCCAGCCCCTGTTGGAAAATTACCTCCAAATAACAGATCACGAAAGAGTAACTCCGACAAGCCCTATAATTTAGTCCCCAAAGGAAATTCTTCATTCATCAAGGGTACAGGAGGCTAAATTAGTTCTATGCCCATGTGGGCCATGGTTGGCAATTTTATGTGAGGGTGAGCCCTCCCTTGGGGAGGAGCCCAGTCAGGAGGGGTGGTGGTCAAGGCCGGCCTGATGGCCAGCTGGGTCAGACCACAGATTGCACCATTGTTCTAAATCGGGTCGAGTTCCTGGACAATATCCCCGGACTCAGTCTCTGCTTCTGTTCTTTTGTCCCAGATGCACATTTCTGGGGGTTTGTGGGGAATGACTGACTCTGCTTCATCTCGGCCTGAGACTGCTGAAGTGTTCTCCAGGCGACCGAGACCAAACTTGCCACCATCGCAAGAGGGAACTGAAGCCAAATATAACCTTGAAAAGGTCTTGTTCACCTTATGCCGAGGATTAAGCCAATATACTTAAAATAGTATACTTAAGTACTTGATAAATATAACTAAGTTTAATATAAAGAAATCAAAAATAATATAAAATAAATACACTTTTTATTATATGCTATTTTTGTCGATGGCTATTGTCTTTGTTTCATGAAATCTAATCACGGTCTAGAGACTTTCTTCGCTGTTGATGCTCATAAAACAAACAGACAAATAAGTGAGCAAACACCTTGGCATTTATTTGGAGGATGAGTGTGTTTCAAAGCATGTATCTTTTCCTTCAGCTAAGCCTTTATTTTTACGGACTTTGTTTTTCTTTTCCTTGAGAGGTAGATGAAGGTCAGCTACTCCAAACATTTGAAGACATCTATAAATAAGCCAGAGGTTTTCTGTGTACCGAATCCACACACGCTGCCTAGCATAAAAAAAGATACTTCTTACATCCCTTGCACTTTAAGAACGATGTTACTAAAATCAGTATTCTGAAGCTAAACATTCTATTCTTAGAAATCTCATTCACTGTTTCCTCCATTTAGGCACGTGAACAAAAGCGACATATTTCTCGTTGTATTTCTTCAGTAACCCAGAAAGTAGCAACGTTATATGTATTTACAAGATTTCAATTGCTCAGATTTTATGAGCAGCCACTCTTCCTGTCACTAATCTCTGCCTCGGAATTCACTAACTCCTACTGCAGGAGGACACACTTTTGAAATCAAGGCTTACTAAATGGGGGAGTAAGGGACCCCTTCAGAGGTAAAAAACAGATACTTTCACCCAGAATAAAACAGTCACTGAAAAGTAGCATAAAAGTCTATAGTAGGTAAATCAGTACCTTCAAATAAGATTATGCAGATGATAGAATTGGTCAGTGTAATTTTGTCAACCTGTTTATTTTCTGCTTTCTGGTCCTAAGTGCCCATAAAGACTGACGCTGACATTACATGTCTAAATCGGAACTCACCAAGTGTAATAAAAAAAACCGTTGGCTATTTCAAGTACCAAACAGAAGTCCCTGCTCAGCAAAAAGAAAACATCACTAAAGACACTTTAAATATATTGAAGAATTCCTTAAAAGTGATTAAATGTATTTACTCTTTAGTTGATGATCTAATACAGTGTTCTAATATATGTAAGATACCTTTATTCAAGGACATTTTATCAAGTCAAACAAGACATTCTATACTCAATGTTCATTTCAATCCCATCCCATCAACCCCCTTACCTCCCAGGGGAAGGAACAAGAAAGCTTAGGACTTATTAGGATTCAGGTACAGTCAGTAATACTAAAAAGCCCCACAGACTTGTTGCCATCCAATGGTTTCATCTCATAGCAACCCCCGGGGTTACAGAGTAGAAATGAGGGCCACAGTAGGTGCTTGGGTGTGACGTCTGCAGAAGCAGGTCAGCAGGTCTCTCCTCTATGACCAGGGGCCTCGTGGTTGAGCTGGGCTGCTAAATCAGCAGTTCAACGCCACGGTCACTGCACGAGAGAAAGCTGATAGCCACAGACACCTGGAGGGGCGGTGCTACTTTGTCCTCTAAGGTCACTGTGAGTTGGAATGCTAGTCAGTGGCAATAGGTAGTAGGCTTTCCTATGACTCCAGTTGAGAAAAAAATCATTTTTTGTCAGTTATGTTCCCTCAGGTGAGAATTGATCAGGTGATACAGGTGTCTTCACTGCTTACCTATCTGTGTGCTTAGCACTTGATTTCTAGTCAACAATTGTCCCTTTACGGTGTGTGGGTTCTACTGAACCCCAAGGAGAAGAGAGACTTTCTAAATGTCAGTATCCAGAGATTTAAAAAGCAAAACCAAAAAATGGACCTAGAGCCAAATTGAAAAAAACATTTTATTTTCCTCTGGGGAAAACAAAGAGGAAAGCAGCATGGCTTCTTCCATGGAAAGTGTCTCCCCAGGGGGTTGTTGGTGGGTGGGGGAGAGGTGTGTGTGGTGGGGGGTAGGCTGGGATCAGTGAAGCCAGGCACCTTATGATGCAAATATGCCTGAATCTCTTACTGCAGATAAAGAGAGGAACTGGAAGCATTGACCTCTGGGGGGAGGGGGGGGTCATAGTGGTCTAAGTTTGGGCTGTTCACCACAGAGTTTGAAACTACCAGCTACTTCATAGGAGAAAGGTGAGGCTTTCTACACCCTTAAAGATTTACAGGCTGGAAAACCCACAGAAGCAGTTCTACCCTGGCTTATAGGGCCACTCAGAGCTGGATTGGCATGATGGCAGGGTGTTTGGCTTTGGTTTAGCACCCTGGCTATGTGTGGGGTAAGGGTCTCTTCCAGGTGGGTCCCAAGACACACGAATATGCGTGCTTAGTTGCACACCTCCTCCCTTGACCCTCCACCACAGCCCTCCCTTTTTATTTTTTGAGTATTAACTCATGTCTCTGCAAATTGTAGTCAGAACCAGGGCTGCTTGTTAAGTAATGATAATAAGCCAAGCATCAGGAGTTTATACTCTTCACAGTCAGTAAAACAGACAAAAATATTTAGAGTATAACCTAGAATGATCTTGACTCCTGTTTCTAGAGATTAGGGGGGTCAAGCATACAGGGCGAGAGCCACTGTAGAAACATAGGTCTTGAGTATATCAAGGGGAAGGTCAAAGTCAGGAGAGAAGCAAAGCACTCATCCCCTTGTCAATTTTAGTTTCCCCTGTGTGTCAAGCTGGACATCTGGCACTGAAAGCACACTGTATATGTTATTATTATTATTGTCGGGAAAAATCTCACCAACCAGTGGCAAGAGATGATACTGCTGAAGCATGACATCTTCCAACTATTAACGGGAGCATATGGGCATGGAATCTCTCTCAACTGAATCGATATGCAGGCACATTCATACATTTCACAATCACTTGTACTGTTTAAGGAAGCTCCTGGCACTCTCAATTAATTGGGCATTGAGCCAATATAACCTCAAGATAGTAGCTCAAAACTACCAACCAATTTATGGGAGAAAAAAATGAGGTGGTCTTCTCTTGTAAAGACTGAAAAAATCCTCTGTGTGTTCACTGAATAAAATTGACCCATGGCAGTAAGCTTGAGTTTTAATGTAGTATTAAATGAATTAATTAAAATGAATATATATGTAATATTAAGACAGTCCCTGGGGGTGTAGTGACCACAAGTTGGGTTGTGATCCACAAAGCCAGCAATTCTAAACCACCAGCTGCTCTTTGGGGAAAGACAGGGCTTTCTACCCCTGTAAAGTTGTAGTCTCAGAAACTCGCAGGGGCAGTTCTACCGTGTCCTGTAGGCCACTGCATTGGCATCGACTTGATGGAAGTGAATTTGGTTTGGGTTTGGTTCTGTTTGCTGATAATAAGCTGGAGAAAAGCACAGATAAAGTACCTTGGGTTTTCCTTCAAGTTCGGGTGGAGAATTTAGAAGGATGTTAGAGAACAGACAATAAATAAGTGGCCCATGTAAGGAACTACGAGAAGAGAGGAAGATTAGCAGAGCCTGTACAGCAACTGCAAACGCTGAGAGACTGAACTTAGCCTAGTCCTTTCTGGAAATAAAGAAAGTGTATCATTGTGATTTAAAAGGCGCTGTAATACCAGGTGAGCTCGGTGAATAAGCAGGACCAAAGAGGGCAGGCTTTATCAATCTGTACACAAGCTTGCGTTTTGCTTTGAGTAAAGTGGCAAAGGATTAACCAAAAGAAGCCAAACTTCAAGTCCATTCTGAATCATAGCGGCCCTATGTGAATTGTAAAACTGCTTCTTTGGGTTTTCCAAGGCTGTGAGAAGCTTAAAGCCTCGTCTTTCTCCAACAGGCTAGCTGGTGGAATCCAACTGCTGGCCTTAGAGTCAGCAGCCCAACACGTAACCCACTACACCACCCAGGCTCCTTGTGGCAAATGATTGGAGGGGTTTTACTTTGGGAAAGGACATAGTGTGATTTGAGACTTGGGGAAATCACATAGGCAGCTCAGCCGGAGTGTATTGCTGACTGACACGGTGAGAGAGAAGACACTGCAGTAGTTCAGGCAAGTAAGCATAGTGGCCTGTATGGGTACCATGTACTGCTATCAAGTCGATTCTGACTCATAGGGACCCTATTAGACAGGGAAGAACTACCCCAGTGAGTTTCCAAGACTGTGACTCTGTGGGAGGATAAAGTCTCCTCTTCCTTCCTGGCAAGGATAGGTAAGCTATTTTATTCAGAGTATGGTGAATTGCATTGGGTCAAAATTCTAGTCCCTGTGTCTATACATATGATCCTGCTTGAAAATAGGAAGGACGTCTTTTGTTATGGCAATAAGATTATCCCAGTAAAGAGGCTAACCCAGTCCTTTCTGAGGTGTAGACAAAACAGTTCGGACACAGACACCTGCCTCTGCAGTGAAACACAGGCAGCAGATACGGTTCCTCTAAAACCAGGGAACACAAAGATGCCAACGAACAAGTAAAGAGTTGACAAGTCAAGACCCTGAGTTAGAAGTTTAGCCTCTAGGACTTTGGAAAATAAACTTCTCTTAAAACCACGCATTGCAGCATTTCTCATATTACTATAGAAGGCAGCTGAGTCATGGGATATAGCTTACTTTAGAGCTCAAGGTGAATTTTTTTGTTGGCAAGTGGGATGTATCCCCTTAAAGGAATAGTCAACATTTTCCAGCTTGAAAAGGAAGAGTTGGTCCTTTTCTGTACAATCTATTCTGTCTATCCTGCTATCTGGCAGAAAGAAAGAAAAAAGCTTAACAAAAAATGTCTTCATGGAGGCTTTCCCCCAGTTCTCAGCAGGCTGTATTTCAACATCATTCATGTCATACAGCATATTTCAAATAACAATAGTATGTTTCTCTTAGGGCAATAAAAGACTATGGAGTTATGTGAATGTTTAAATTTTTCAAACACAAGTTTGGCAGTCATCACAAGACACAAGCAATTTCATCTCCCAATACATTCCTTTCAGTGGCATTGTGTTGAATGGGGAGAATAATCTCAATGATGCTTGCCCTGGCCATAAATTGTGGAAATTGGAAAACACTCGCCACGAGCAGCTAGCTGATCAGCATCGTGCAACATGGGACATGTCAGAAGGACAGCTTGTGAAAAAGAAAGGCATGTATGGAGTGCATCCATGGGCCTCAGCTTTGATCCTCATCCTGTCCATAAGACAGTGCTCGACCTGCAACTGTTTGCTTCCAGGATGATTCATGGCTTGCCTGGCTACATGGCAAGCACTCTAGAAGAGTGTTGTCCTATGTAAACTTGATTTACAACACATACGTAAACTTGCATTTTCCAGTAGTCACAATTGGAATAAGAGGAAAGGGGAAATTGATTTTAATAATGTGTTACATTTAACCCAACATGCCTAAAATACTCTCATTTCAACATGCCATCAATATAAGAATAATAGATGACATATTTTATAATCTTTTGCACTCACACTTCAAATTCACACTTCAAGTGCTCAATAACCTTATGGATAATTGCTATTATATTTGGCAGTACAGCTCTAAAATATGTTTATATAAGTCAATGTACATCTTAGACTAGTAGTACATATATTTATGATATGCAACACATATAAAAATATACTTATTGTTGCTAACTATTGTTGAGGTGGACCCTGACTTGTGGTGATGTTGTATAAAACCAGACAGGACCACAGAGTTGTGATTCATGGAGTTTCCACTGACTGATTTTCATAAGTACATTGCCGGACTTTTCTGGTTAGTCCAACTTGGTATGGAACACCCACTAAGACATATTCAGCATCCCTAAAACATGCAAGCCCCTACTGGCAGTTGGCCAGTTTCCGCAGTTGAGGTGCATTGACTGGGAATAGAACCTGGTTCTCTGGTATGGAAGGTAAAATTTCTACCACACACACACACACCATGTATCGGAAGCAATTTACTCTCAAGTTTTCTCAAAAGGTAATTATTAATGTCCGTTTCTAGATATAACCCATTGGTTGTTCATAATCAGGCAGCTAGTAACTTCCCAGATGTTCTGCAATAATACAGCGTAAAATGGCAGCATTACCTTTGAGAAAATAAACACACTTCTTCAGGACTCACTTGGGATGTGCTCTGCACCACCACCTCCTGCTTTATTGTACTTTGAAGTAAAACTAGAGGGGACACGTGAAACAGAATGAAAAAAACCCTGAAGATTTGATTCCACAAATTTACTTTGTTTACTAAGGATAAAAGGATGAAAGGGAGATAAAATGATTCCTGCAGTGTTTTTCAAAGCCACGGAATATACATGTCTACTTACCCTTCTGCATTTTGCTATTCTAGGGGAAAGATGAGGCTTTAAACTCCTATAAAAAATTGTAACCTCAGAAATCCACAGGGTAGTTCTATCCTGGCATATGGGGTCGCTATGAGTCGGAATCAAAGTGATGGCAGCGAGTGTGGTTGTTGTGTTGTTGTTTTTGGTTTAGGTGCTGCTGTGTGAATTTCAAACCCTAATGACCCCACTTGACAGGGTAGAACTCACCCACGGGGTTTTCCTCGTACAGGAACTGATCACTCAGTAATTCTGTGGCTGATGGATGAGTTCGAACCACTGACCGTTCAGTTGGCAGATGAGTCCTTAGTTATGGTTTCACAGAGGCTTCTCTTTACATATTAATGTGATTGTAGTTATAACACATCCTTCTTTAAGGAAGTGGATCTGTATGACAGGACTGCAAGCAAATATCAAAAGAGGCATTTTGTTATTGACAGGTTAAAGATAAGGAAACTCTGGCCAGTGTGGGGTGAAATATTCACTTTGACACCACAGCGAGGCAAGGTGGAGCTACTGCTAAGCAGCACATATGGTCAGACTCTCGTCCTTGACATAAGGCTCTGCATTGCTATCACCTTTATGATGCCATGCCTGAAATGAGAATAGCGAACAATGTTTTTACAAGTTGAGAGATTGTAAAATCTTCTCGTTTAATTATTATCCAAAATCAACGTAAGCGTCATATCTACAATTCAGATGTATTGAAATTCCTTTATCTTGCTAACCATGCATGCATTAATTTCCAGAAAACACATGGAACTTTCTGAACAAACTAACTCTGAAAAGACATAAAGAGTGAACAGTATCACAGGGCACGAAACCTCAGAGTTGAGGAGTAATCTGCTTGTCTTTTCAATGGGGGTCTTCTGCTCCTGCCAGCATGACTCCTAAAACTACAGGTTTTAGGCCCACAAAGATATCACTATGCTTGAGGTGCTTGAAGATTATGCTTGAACATTCTAAGAGGCTGGTCGAGGTGATGGTCAATAATAGAGAACTCCGTTTTTGGCATTCTCAGATTTTCAGGTGACTATCTAAAGGTCATCAAGTTTGGAGGAGAACTGGAGTTCCCAGTGAAACCAATTGTTTAAGATAAGTGAAAAAATATGTCAACAATACAATATTTAGGGTGAGGATTAGCCATATTGTTTAGAGCTTTTAACTTCCATGTACAAACAATCACAAGAAACATTTGATTAGAGCTCTGCAGAGGTAAAGGCATAACACGGTGGCTAACTTCAGTGACTGAGGCAAGATCACCATCTATGCTTCCTTTTCCTGTTCAGTCATTCTGACTGTACTTATAAATGCAACAAAATCTTTACTTATTGCTATGCCTTTCTGGATGGATGTACCTGTGAGTGTGGTACTTTGGGCAAAGGATTCCCTTCTTTGGCCATGAAGGAAGCCACTGGGCAGATGCATGCTTGAAGGCAACATCTGGAGTATGAAGCCAGGCAGAGAAACAACCATCTGCCTTGATGCAGAGATCAACCATGCCATTCATGCTCATCGTCAACGCATCCCGTGGGGACATCGGATGCAGACAGCCACTAGTCCAGCCAATTTCACAGAATGCTTCTCGGAAACTAGAAGTCATCTTCCCCCTCCCACCCCATTTAGAAACACTTGGAACATCAAAGAATCATATTTTCAGTGAAGGAAGAAGCAGATGGAAGTAAAATCAGTTTGCATTTGGTAGTGGTTTTCACTATCTGAGACAATAATCTACATTCTCTACAATGAGAAACATGAAATAAAAACATCTCCATTCATAGATATTGTTTGCTATGCATAACAAATTGCCACTCCTTAAGGGCCCTGTTAAGACCATGGCCTTGCATTCAGTCTCCACCTCTGGGAAGAAGGAAACACTGCATTTTATCAAGATGAAAGATAGACCTGGTCTCACCTTTTCTCCTTTATTCTTTTCTATGTGGTAATAACATCACTTTCCCCTTGACCTCCACTCCTCAGATTGGGAAAAGCTACTGACTGCCAATAGTAGTTGGCTTTTCTCGGTATCTGTTCTAAGTAGTGATTCAGTCTCTGCTTGAACACACCTGGGATACACATCTGACTACCTCTCAACAAATTTCCTCTTCTCACTTGGAGCACATTATGCATTAAGAAGTTCTAACTTACGTCAAAGTAAATACTTTCTACTTATAATTTACATCTTCTGGACTTTGTTCTTAGCAAACAATGCACAAAAGCGAGCTCTCATTCCAAGTGCTTAAGAATGGCTGTGGTAGATATAAAACAAGTATATAAAATGGTTCCAGCCTTCAATGAAATGAAGTCTTGGGAGGACAAAGTTAAGAAGCCTAGATAGCAGAACTCTTACCCCAGAAACAACAGAAGGCAGGCCAGAGATGTAAGACAGTTGCAGGGATTTGGATCAACCACAACTCAAAGCAAAGGAACACTGGTGTACACACCCGGGCGAAAGGCAAATACCTCTTCATCTGTAGAGCGCTGGGTACTGCACTTTGATTATCTGGCAAGGCTAAAGCATTTGGGGGAATGATGTTGATTTTAAAATGCCAATTGAATACATTTTGGTGGTGAAGTAGAGCATTCTCAGAAAAGAGAAAGTCCCTCAGAGAGACGGATTGACACAGTGGCTGGAAGAGGGATCAAATATATGAATGCTAGTGAAGGTGGTCAGGATCAGGCAGCTTTATTCTGCACACAGAGGGCTGCCAGGAGCTGGAACCAATCATCCAGTATTTAATAAAAACACATACATATTTAATTCTGCTTTTTTCCCCTTTGCGTTAGCTAGACGCTGGACTGCTATGTGGCACAAGTATCAGTGTATCGGTAATGGTGGATCTGCAAGCATATCTTCCAAACATCAATGATTGGACTTTTCTTACCAAAAGTTCATGCTGTAAGTATATTCTATGTTTGTTTTCTTCTTTCAGTACATGCCAGCAGGTGGATGCCTACATTTCTCATTTTACTGTACACGTTTGAGGAATCGTGTCCGTGTGTATCATGTGGCGTAAAGAAATGCAGCGGATCTGCTTTTGATTTAAAGGGACGGTTCCCATTAGCCTCGAGTCCAGAGTAGCGAGCTGACAGGACAGCCGCCGCAATAACCACAAGTATATGCTATTAATGCATCGGTCTGCCATGTCCCAAAATATGTCAAGCATCTTTCGAAAATATCTTTTGTAACTAATCTTCCATTTGCATTAAAAGTCAAAAGACCAATAATATCCCAAGGTCAGCAGAGTGCAGATGCATATATTCAAGAAATAGTAGAAATTGAAAGGAAGCTTTTGAATCGCATAGAAGTTTTGGTAACTCAGGTATAATTGAAAAGGCCTTAGGTTTGGAGTCAGAATACCAACATTTGAATCCCAATTTTGTCATTAATAAGGTTACATGAACTTGGCCAGACCATTGTTAAGACCAGCTTCTTTTCTTTCTAAAAAAAATCATTTTATTGGGGGCTTGTACAACTCTTATCACAATCCATACATCCATCCACTGTGTCAAGCACATTCATACATTTGTTGCCATCATCATCCTCAAAACACTTTCTTACTCCTTGAGCCCTTGGTATCAGCTCCTCATTTCCCCACCCTCTCTCCCCATCCCTCCCTTTCTCATGAACCCTTTGTAATTTATACATTATTATTATTTTTCTATGTTTTTCACTATCCAGTGTCTCCCTTTACCCCCTTATCTGTTGTCCACCCCACTGGGAGGAGGTTATAGATAGGTCATTGTGATCGGTTCCCCATTTTCTTCCCCCACTTTCCCCTTACCCTCCTGTATGAATACTCTCAATATTGGTCCCAAGGAGTTTATCTGTCTTGTATTCCCTGTGCTTCCAGCTCTTATCTGTATCCATGTACATGCTCTGGTCTAGACAAATTTGTAAGGTTGAATTGGGATCATGATAGTGGGGTGGGGGAGAGCATTTAAGAACTAGCGGAAAGGTGTATGTTTCATCATTGCTGTACTGTACCCTGACTGGCTTGTCTCCTCCCTGCGACTTTTCTATAAGGGGATGTCCAATTGTCTACAGATGGGCTTTGGACCTCCACTCGACACACCCCCTGCCATTCACAATGATATAATTTTTTGTTCTTTGATGCCTGATCCCTGATTCCTTTAACAACTCATGATCACACAGGCTGATGTGCTTCTCCCGTGTGGGCTTTGTTGCTTCTCAGCTAGGTGGCTGCTTATTTATCTTCAAGCCTTTAAGACCCCAGACATTATACCTTTTGATAGTCAGGCACCATCAGTTTTCTTCACATTTGCTATGCCACCATTTGTCTTCAATGATCATGTCGGGAAGGTGAGCATCTTAGAATGCCAGATTATTAGAACAAAGTGTTCTTGTGTTGAGGAAGTACTTGAGCAGAGGCCCAATGTCAATCTGCTTCCTTAATACTTACTAAACCTATAAATATATGTACATAGATCTATTTCCCCATCATTATATATAGATATATTTACATATATGCATACCTGTATTTAGCTCTCTATAAATGCCCTTTGCCTCCTAGTTCTTTCCTTTAACTCTCCTCTTGTCCCACAATCATGGTCAGCCTTCATTTGGGTTTCAGTAATTTTTCTCAGTTACATTGCCCTTGATCAAGCCCTATCATACCTCTGACACCCTCCTCATCACCGAATTTTGGTCACTTGTTGTTCCCTTTTCCCTGGGTTCATTAACACCTACTTCCTTTCCCCTGCCTCGCCCTCTCCCATTTCTCACTCCCCTACCCCAGAACTGTCACCAGGTTGCTTTCTCCTCCAGCTTATTTATCCTGCCTATCTTATTTAGATAGATATGCAGCGATAACAATATGCACAAACACAAAACTGAGCAAAACAAACAGCAATAGAAAATAAAACAATAACTCCAACAACAGCAAGAACAACAAAAAACAAACCAAAAAAGCCAATAACAAAAAATAAAGAAAGTCCTATAAATAGTTCAAGGTCTATTTGTTGACCTTTACGAGTGTTTTCCAATCAAGTATGATGGGGCGCCACGCCCTGGCCTCATAGTCTATTTTTGGTGTCCCTTGGATATTATATTGCTCTGCTCCCCTTGCTGTTCCATTGTACACCCTTAGTGTTTCACCTCGATGTGGTGGGGTCAGATCGGGCACAATTCCTGCAGTGTGTCTCCACTGTAGTCCCCCGTAGTCCTATGGATCAATGAAGGATGTTGTGTCTCATGGTGGGGCTGGCCCTATGGAGGCCCAGTTTCTTGATCTATAAATTGCCAACAATGGCCAGTAAAAACCAGAAAAATAATTGCCCTTTAGTTAACTGTGAATCATGGTGACTCCATGTGCTTCAGAATAGAACTGGGCTCCACAGAATTTTCAATGGCTGGTTTTCAGAAATAGATCACCAGGCCTTTCCTGGAGGGCCGAGTGCCCTCAAATCTGAAACTTTTAGTTAGCAGCCTAGTGCATTAACCATTTGTACCATCCAGGAACCTCTGTGTGTGTGTGTTTGTGTACACAAAGAAAAGAGGATTGTAGAACAGTTGGCACATTGCTGCTGTAAAGAAAATCCTAATTGGAAATGGTAATCATTGGAAAAGAAACCCAAAGCCTGGCCTCACTCCATGCAATTCCTCATTCCCAGACTGTACCCTTCCCCCAACCCCACTTCCTCCTTTACAAAGGACCACATTTGTCCCAGAAAGCCCTGCCTCTTCTGAATCTGTGACCTTGCTAGTGCAGACAAAGTATGAAAAGCTATGCAATCCCTCCCTCTGGGGCCCTGATGTTCTGGAACACTCCATCTTCTAGGTCACTAGCTAATAATTTTTCCTGATTCAAGTTCTCCAAGAGTGTCATTAGGGAATGACAATGATCATTCCTGAGGCAGGATTTTGCTGTTACACAGGCACTCCAAGTTCCATTATTTATTCATTCATTCATTAACAAAAATAAAATAGACATTCAGTCAGTTCTTTTTAATATTCTTTGATCTTAAGTAAAACTGAAGAAGTAGAAATTTGTATTTATGTGGACACTACGGGGGGCGGTGAAGATACATATCCATCGTCCACATTGGTTGTGATTTTCTCTGGGAGGACTAGCTGTTTGAGCCATGAGATGTCTTCTCAGTGAGAAGTCTTTTGAGCAGGAACATCGTAAGTTTTGCTATAATATTAATGCTTCGACCTGGAGCACAAATCCCAGATATTTTTCTGAGGAGAACCTTAGGTAATCCAATAGCAGGTTATGAAGAAAGGCATGCGTTCAGTTTTTTATTTGAGAGACATTGGCCATATTCCTAAGAAAACATAAAATATGGTTGCCTTGAGGCAAATGCCTACATTATTTCATGTATGTTTTGCATGTCTGATTTGCTTCACAAAAGCTAACAAACATGATAACACTTTTCTCTAATATATGGTTTGTTTTTCCATTTAACCAATTCTAAATATCTTTATGCTTACCTGTTATGTATATTAGAGCTAAATTCTGAGCACTCTGGTTTGCAAAAGGCTATGTTTGAGGCAGGGGAGGCTATGGATGGCAGTGAGAGTTCCAAACCCATTTGCAGACTCCCCACATAGATTAAGTTCCCATTATTAATATCTTCTGATCATTAATCAAGGATATAGATAATCTTAAGGACATCTGATGGCATAGTGGTTACAAGTTGGGCTGCTAACCACAAAGTCAGCAGTTTAAAACCACCGGTTGCTCTAAGGGAGAAAGACAAGGTTTTCTACTCCTGCTAAGACTTAGTCTCAGGAAATCACAGGGGCAGCTCAACTCTGGATTATAGGTCAGACTCGACGGGAGAAGAGTTGGTTTGGATTTGTTAGATAATCTCACCTTCAGGCATAGTGCTTTGGAAAATAGAATGCCTCTACCCAGAGAGGGGCAGTTTATCTTGGGGGCTGTCCTGGGCATGTCCTTGATGGAGACCACCCACCATACCGGGGACAGTGCATGCGGGTGCACAGGAACTAGTCATGCCCTCTCTGTCAGTGGTACCCTGACTACCTGCGTTAGAAGGGCCCGCACCAATCTTGTAATCCCTTCTAGCTGTGTGCTTCCCAATCATGGTTTCATTTCCATCTGTAACTGTGATGGATTGATTTGCCACCAATTCTGAATTTGTGACAGTACCCTTTGTTCCATGTCTATTTAGCTAATGCCCTGACTGTAAACCCTCAGACAGCATTAGAACCTCATGCTAATGGCCTCCCTCATGGGATGCTGTCTCCGTGACTTTGTGTTGTGTGTCTGTTTGAAAGCTTCATAAATGTTCTCCTTTAATGTTCAACTTTAAAGTCATCTCAGTTTAAGTTAACAAGCTATCCAAGACTTTAACTAGATGCATCCATAAATAATCTTCAGTTCAAGGTTTTACAGCTCATAATGTTTAATAATTAAGAACTGAACTTGTTTTAAAACTGTACTTGGGCCTAATTTTTTTATAAAGAAATAAATATGTAGCCAAATATTCACATGTATAAGACTCTGTGGCAGTACAAAAATCTCACATCTATATGTTGAACATTATGTAATTTAGAAATGAAATAGAAACTTACACAGTTGATCTTCCTAAAAACTCTGAGACATTGAACTCATTTGAGGAGCCATCGGTGCTTACCTCTTGAATCTTAAATGACCAAGTTTTCTAAAAAAAAATTAAAGTGAAACATTGAAAACTGCTTGTCTTGGTTTAATAGTGATTTAGGTTGTGGAAATGAGTTTTATGGGTAGACAGGGCACAAAAAATGACTCTGAAAATCTTCCCCACAACCCATGTCCACAACTTTAAGAAGTCAGGAATGAACTTTATTTCAAGCAGATCACAATAAGATTTCCGAAAGGAGGCAAGACCGACCACCCACAGCCCTGTGGTCTCAGAAGCACACCCAGCCAAATGTGCAAATACCACTGTCAGAGCACCCGTAGCATCTCCAAACGGACTGGTAGGTTGAGTGACAGACCCTTACATAGCTTGTCCTAATTATTTAAGAATAGGAAAAAGGAGAACACAGACTCATTTTTAAAATTTTAATAAATCATTTTATTGGAGGCTCTTAAAGCTCTTACAACAATCCATACATCCATTGTGTCAAGCACACTTATACATATGTTGCCATCATTCTTTTCAAAATATTTTCTTTCTACTTGAGCTCTTGGTATCAGCTCAATTTTTCCTCCTTCCCCCATCATTTTCATCTTGTTTTTATCATTTTATTTTTAATATGGACAGTTTTCCACTTTTGAAACTGGAAAAGAGGGCAAAGAACTCTGATTTACTCATAGTGTTCTTTTGGGAACCAGCATGACCAAGTCGTATATCTCCTACAACTTTGTTTTCTTTTAAGGATTGCCCAAGATATACTAAATTGAGGCACTTCCCTGAAAACCACCAGGGAAATGAAGAGACATGGCTGTACGTGTGGGAATGCTACCAAAGGTGACAGGGGAGGCAGATGACAGCACAGGATGTGACTCACTGCACCTGTCAGTTTCCATTTCAACAGCAGTGGGAAGGCACAAAGAATGACCAACCCCTCCAAATAAACAGATCAATAATAACCGTTGTTGTGTCTGGAGATGGTAGTGGTAGTTTCTCAATCCCTTCATTTCTCCCATTCCTGTTATAAAATAAATCAAGTACTTGATAAAAAATCCTCTGTCTTATATCACGTGAAAACTTCTTCGTCTCATTGGGGTTGGGGAGGTGGGGGAGGAAGAAAATGTTGGTATTAGAAGTAGTGAGAAGCCTAGTGAGAGATTTATCACTCTAACATCATAATCCTACATATTAGTGGCATATTGTGAACCAGAACAGCTGAATTAAACATACAGGCTAGCATGGAATTGAATTGCTGAGTAATTCAAGATATTCTTCTGTGCCCATTAGTCATAGAGCTAGGACACAGACTTGATTTGTAAAGGCCACATTCTTAGTTTTAGATGATTGATATATATATATATATATTCCTTATTGCTGGAACACTATAGGACCTTTGTGACCTAACCTTCTCAAAAATATGGAACATCTCCAAAGGCACACCTCAGAGATATGGTGGATTCAGTTCCAGACCACTGTAATAAAGCAAATAGTCCAGTAAGAACAAGTCACACAAATGTTCTTGTGTATATAAAAGTTATGCTTGCTTATGTTAGTCTATTAAGCATGCAATAGTCTTATGAAAAAGTTTGAAATAGCATGAGAATTATCAAAATGTGGCGCAGAAACAGGTGGATATTAGAAAAAATGGTGTTGATTGACCTGCTTGAGGCAGGGCTGCCACAAACCTTCAATTTGTAAAAAACAAACATAGTGTCGGCTGTGGAGCACAATAAACAAAGCAGAAAACAGACAAATAAGGTGTGCCTGGAAGTCATCACCAGAATATTTTTACATTCCACCCAAATACTTCCAAAAATGACACGGCACGATTTCAGACAGGATAATTTCCAGGAGACTGTTCTTAGATGCCTATGTTCTGTGCTGCATTCAGAATGTTCCAGATGTTTACCTTCCTGACATTTAGTCATATAGATATGATTTTTACCCTCCCTACGCTTCCTGGATGACTGAAGTCCTTCGGTTTAATGTTAGTCATATCTCATAGTCTCAATGTCTAGTGAAACTCATGCTACTAATTCTCCGATGTTGGAATAACAACAGTGATTGAGATTGTGATGACTTTCTGGGGCTGAAAACCTGTGTTTATCAATGAGTACATGGTTTGTGTTGTATGAGTCACCCAAACTCCCTCTTGCACTTGGTGGCTGAGAACCCAGAGGACAGACTTTGCAGTGGCTGTTTTGGAGTTACTGACACAGGAAGTGGGGTGGCTGTGAGTTGTTTTGATTGTGTCACTCATGTAAAGCTTTCTTCCCACATAGATTACTCTTCAACTCTCCCAAACTAGTTGGTTAAATGTAAGATGGATAATTCTCCAACTCATTGTGTAAGGGAGTCATCATGGGCAAGATCTTGGAAAATCCCATGTGAAATTCCACAGAAACCACAGCATCTGAAACACAAGACCCGTTTTCAGGCCACCTGAAACAACTGACCAGCAAAGGAGTGTGAAGAGAATGGGATATAATCTTCCTCTTCAGACTACTTGGCCAAGGATAGCTATAAATGTCAACGTCCACACTAGCATCTCTAGGGGCTGGGGGTTGGAGAGCTGGACACAGTCTCTCCTATCATCCAGTTCATGCTGACTCACAGGAATCCAATAGGATAGGATATAGCTAGCTGTGTGTGGGGGGTCCCAGGCCAAGACTATAACTTTTTACAGGTGTAGAAAAATCTCAGCTTTCTCCCACAGAGTGGCTGGTGGCTTTGAACTGTTGACCTTGCTGTGAGCAGCTCAAGGAATAACCACTATGCCACTAGGACTGCACATTTAGTCACTGTTAGAATGAGTGGAATAAAAAAACACTCGGATTGAAGTCACTCATCACCCAGTGCAGTAACTTGTCACTTTGCCCTCATCACCAGCCAATCAGCATGCAGCTTGGTTGCAGTGCCTGCCATAGAGCAGAAAGGAGGGTCTTCACCTTGGCCAATGTCAGAGAAAGGAGGAGTTTTGATGAGCCATGGGGTGGGGCCTAGTCTGATGGCCCCACCCGGGAGCCAAGGGATGACACTATACATTACCACACTCGGTGACCCCAATTCCAGTGACACCATTGTGCACGCACCTTCTTCCCAGCTGCATCTCCTTTGGAGCTGAGCTTTCTCTCCACCCTTTAGTGGTTGGCCTGCAGATCTCTTTGCTTCCCTGCTGTCTGTGGCTTAGCCATGCAGAGCCTGGATACAGAAACACTGAGATATCCAAGCATGTCTCCGTAATGGAAGCTTCATTCACTAACTCGATGCTCACTTAGCAGGAAAAATGCGAACTATCGACTCTCCGCTCCACCCAGCACAATGTGGGTTTTTTGTTTTTTTCTTTGAGATGTTGGGGAAGACTCCTCATACACCTAACAACTCGACCAATAGGTAATACCATGATAAATGCAGAAAATATCGAATTTTTCAAAGATTTTTGTCTTGCTTGGCTCCTCTATCAATGTTCCTGGAAACAGCAGTCAAGAGATCAAAAGACATGTCACCTTAGGAAAATGTGCTGCACAGACCTCTTTAAATTGTGGAAAAGAAAGGATGTGACTTTGAAGACTAAAGTGCGCTTCACCCAAGTCTTGGTATTTTCCATTGCCTCATATACATTAGAATGTTGAACACTGTCATCATCCCAATTCTACCTTACAAATCCGGCTAGACCAGAGGATGCACACTAGTACAGATAGGAACTGGAAACACAGGGAATCCAGGACAGATGATCCCTTCAGGACCAGTGATGAGAGTGGCCATACCTCGAGGGTAGAGGGAGGGTAAGGTGGAAAGAGGGAACCAATTACAAGTATCTACATGTGACCTTCCTCCCGGGGGGATGGACAACAGAAAAGTGGGTGAAGGGAGACATCAGACAGTGTAAGATATAACAAAATAATAATTTATAAATTATCAGGGGTTCATGAGGGAAGGGGGAGTAAGGGAAGGGGGGCATAAAATGAGGAGCTGATGCCAGGGGCTTAACTGGAGAGCAAATGTTTTCAGAATGATGAGGGCAATGAATGTATAAATGTGCTTTACATGATTGATATATGTATGGATTGTGATGAGTTGTATGAGCCCCTAATAAAATAAATTTTAAAAAATGAAAAAAAGAAGGTTGAACTCCAACTAAGGAGGACTGAAGAAGAATCAGTACATTTGAATTGGGGTGCTGGAGAAGAATATTGGAAGTACCATGGACAGGTGAAGGGACAAAGTGATCTGTCCTGGAAGAAAGGAGGCCAGAGAGCTCCTGGAAGGCAATGACGGAGACTTCATCTTATGTACATTGAGCATGTTGTCAAGAGAGACCAGTCACTGGAGAAGGACAACATGCTGGCAGGGAGGAAGGGCAGTGACAAAGATGAAGGCCCTCAGGGAGGTGGATCCACACTGTCGCTGCAACAATGGGCTGAGGCACAGGAACCATTGCGAGGCTGGAGCAGGACAGGGCAGTGTTTCGCCCTGTGGTGCATCAGGTAGCTCTGGGTGGTAACTGACTTGGTGTACACCCTACCACAGCTGGGTGTACACTGGCCAGAGAATTCCTGGATCTTGGGTTAGTTTTGTTTCTAATTGTTTTTGAGAAAGCACTACATTGTTTCTCAAAGCAGCTGTACTGTTTTAAAGTCTCACCAGCAATGGATAAGGATTCACTAAAAATTGTTACTATGTTTCAATCATTGCAATTTGAGCCAGGGTTAGAAGGTTGCATTTAGTAGGCATTGGGCTGCAGACGAAAAAACGTCTCTGGGCACCTTCATGAAGGTGCAGGTAATGTCTTTTGTCCATTTTGTGATTGGCTTATTTGCCTTTTTGCTGCAATGTTGTGTAAACTTTAAAGATTTAGAATCTTTAGCAGATATTTTCCCAATCTGTAGGTAATCTTTGTAATCTTTTACTAAAATATTTTGAGGAGCGTAAGTTTTAAACTTCTGTTAGGTCCTAGTTATCCATTTTATCTTTTTTTTCACGCACATGTTACATTCGTTATCCTATTTTACAAAGATGGGATTTCATATTTCCTCTGGTTTCTTTCAGGAATTTCATAGCTTTAGGCTTAACATTTGGGTCTTTGATTACTTTGAGTTACTGCATGATGTGAAATATGAGTCCTGTTTACTTTTTCTACAGGTGGATATCCAGTTTTCCCAGCACCATTTATTAAAGAGACTGTTTTTGCTCTGCTGAATTGATATTGATCATTTATGGAAAGCCAGTTGTCCAGGAATGACTGATTTAATTTAGAGTTCTCAATTATATTGGACTGGTCTGTGTATCTATTGTTGAATCAATACCGGGCTGTGTTGATTACAGTGGCTATGTGGCATGTTTTGGGTGTGAAGCTCTTGTTTTGTTCTTTTTCCTAAAAAATAACTCAGCTATTTGTGATTTCTCTACTTTTCCAATTAGGTGGGCAATTATCCATGATTTCTTATTAAGTGAAAACCCTGAGTTTTTCAACTCATCATTAGATGCAAACAACTGCTGATTTTATACCCACAGAAATCAATGAAAATATTCAGAAGCTCTAGTGAATCACAACAATGCAGGTTTCTGTTGAGTTTTAATCCCAAGTCAATGAAAAGGTCAGCCATGAGATTAATTTGCCGTAAACAGACCATAAGCTCAGTCTTTGGATAATGTAGCATTGTCTCTTCATCCAGTCTTCTCTGCTGAAATGGCATGGAAACCTGGGGTCCAATGTTATTTTAAAAAAAGACAAACTATTCAGAACACATTAATGATTGCTATGGAAGACCAATAGGCAATTTTGCAATTGGGAAATATGTAATTTGCCAACTAATATTCTGGTTAATCAGGATTTTTTAAATGCTTATATACCATGTTATCAAGAACTTTGGAATAAAGCTCCTGATTGGTTGACAATTCTGAAAATTTGCTAGACACTTACAATGAGTCTTGGTTTCGAGACCAATGAAGGTTTGAAAACAGAATATGCTCAGTCTTAAAAGAAGTGTATGCTCATCAATCTTGACTGTTTTCAGAAAGAGTAAGCTTTAAGTCAATAATAATAAATAGTGAAACCACGCTTTCTCCTAGCAGTGAAACTGATCATCTAGGAAAAATCATATGAAATTAACAAGCTACTTCCAAAGTTTAACTATTAGCATGACTAATAGGTTTGTTTCGGTGTTTTTTGTTTTGTTTTATGGGGCACAGATCCTAACAAGGCTTTGTGCCATGGGCAAGAGAAGGAAACTTATTATTTTACTTCACAACCTATTATTGATCGAACACGGGGCTTATAAAATGCAATTGGCTAGGTTTTTTTGTCCAGTAGAATGTTAGTACTGAATCAGAAGGAATATGACACATGCATTGCTTTATCTCAACACTTCATTTAAGAGGCTGAAGTGTCTTTTAAACAGTCGTGCTCTATAGCATGAATGGCCTAAGGCTAAGTGGGAGAATTATAAGAACACTCAACAGAGAGTAACTCCTTGAGAAAAGCCAGATTCTAAAAGGGGGGTGTGCATCTGCATATTGTAGCGACTTTCATCCTCTAAGTATTTTCAGTTTCCTAGGAAAGAGCTGAAATTTCCTGAGCAACAGTATTGCCAAGAGTTATTATCTCTCTTGCTTACCATCAAAGGACATTTCTCTATTAAAATGGTTTAAATCAGTGCTGCATACTATCAAGAGTACACGTAGCTCTCTAAATACCCACCTTATCAGCCCAGAAAGAATACACAGACTTCTGTATTTACAGAGCTTCCAGGCTTCCAATCAATCCTGAGAGGAGAGCTCATAGAAATTCACTGAAAAATAATGTCTTTCCAAACTTTCATTTATAGGAAAATAGGTTGTCATTAACCTGTTGGTATTTATAAGCAGACAGCTTTTATATTAACAAGTGATGTCTTAGAAAAGATATTTAGTAATTTTGCATATTTTCTTTTGCATAGGATCTCCTGCATTGTTTTCCAGCCATGTATATTTGAGCTTACTCTTCTATATGCTTTAAGTCCCTCTTGTCAACTGCATGCAGACCAGTTGTTTGCTGATCTTTTGGCACCAATTGAAAGGGCTTGATTTTTTACAACGTACAAGCAGTCACGCATTTGTTTAACAAGAGGGCTTTGAGTAGCTCCTCTTTATCTGGTAATGTTCTAGGGGGTTGGGGTACCTGAAATGTACCAAATCCTTACATGTGGTAGCTGTGAGTGTCATCATTCGGTCTTGATGAAATATTTCCAAGAGAAGAGAATGACTCTTCTTTCACAATTTTTGAAGCAAATGTATTGTTTTTGCTATCACACTTCCAAGAGTTGCAAAACTAATTTATCTGAGAACTGCGGCACTGCCCTTTTTGTTTCTCATATTTATGTGTTAACTGTCAGACTAGATGTTGCAGTGACAAGATCTCAACCCTGTGACATGTTGAGATTGTACGTCTTCTATCTGCCTAGAAGATGTGGTATCTTTTAAATTTATTTCTAAACAGGCAATAGGAAGAAAATTACTTGCTTACCTTTATTTATTTTTCTCCAAAAGAACTAAAATCTGATTCTGACTTTAGCTCAATGTCAAACAAGAAGTCGAGGTCTCAAGGAGGATGGACTTCTGCACATCGAGGAGAGAAGAAGAAGAGCTAGGAGATTGACTGTGCCTCTGACCATCTTCAAACTCTACTGTTTCTGTACCATGTGTGTAGACGATGCATGATCTTGTTTCCCCTTTAATATGCCCTCACACATGATAGCTACTATGTGTGATCGTATGGAGGTCATTAGGTCTAGTCTCTTACTACTTCCCAGCCCATAGGACTCCTAGTAAAGAGTGGATGCTAACTTCCCTGGTTACTCCCTTCCAATTCCATAATGTTTAGTCTATACCACTGGGAGCACTTTACCAGTGAACCTATTTACACAGTAGTATAAAAAGATAACTGTTAAGTGAGCCACAGTGTTTTTTTTATATTGAAATATTATCTTATAATATTCTCATACATTACAGAGAAATTTAAAGCAAACATAAACTTTTATAATGTAGGATTATGGATCCTGTGAGAGTGGGAAGACTCCTGGGCGGCAGCCATGACTGTAACAAATGGTACAAATTTGAGCCAGGGCAGGAATGGCACTCAAGCTAATTGAGCCTGTAATTTTTTACTTTCTCCTTTCCTAGGAAGCTTATGTTAGAGATTTCAATCATTGTGTTTGGTTATCCCCTCTTGCCAACGGTAATTAGATATTTAATACACTTAATATGGAGAAACTTTATTTATGTTTTGAAAGAAAAAATAGGAGAGTTATACAGTGTTTTGGGTGAGTTCATGACAAAATTAAGAAAGGAAAGCCCTGGTTCACTTACAAATGAAGAAACAGATTAGTATAATTATTAAAGTAAAACCAAGGATTAGAGGATTAGATCTAGAATTAGATTACCAGGTGGAAGTGCCTCCCCATCCCTGCAACAATGGGACACGGAGACAATAGAAATGTCAACAAGCAAGCAAAGGCCTGCAAGGCAACTTCCAGCACTAGAGGATGTAATAAAAATTTCCACATCGAGAAAGGACTCTAACTGATAACCCCACAGATAGCAAACCGGATATCAATAGGGATATAAGTGAAGAGGAAGTTGAATGTTTGAAAAACAATGGTCTATGTTGCTCTGATTGGTTAGTTAGACCAGTAGACAGCCTTTAAGATAGAAGAGCAAAAAAGACACATGATCAAAGCTCTCAGCAGGATGACGAAGAAAACAAAGGTCTCCATATAGTTTAGAAACTTTACTAGCTGCCACTACTGGCAAGAGGAAATCAAGCAAATAAAACAGTGAAAACCAACAGGGAGAAAACAGATAAAGAAAGGAGTGAGGAGGTTAATGGAAAAAAGTGTGACCAACTTCTGTCACGTAGCATGATAGCTTCAAGGTTTATTCATGTAGGCTCTATCAGGACTTTATTTTTCTTTGTGGCTAAGTAGCATTCCATTACATGTCTGTTTATGGGTATTTATAATGGTGAAGGCTTTGCTATCCACACACACAAAATAACCAAGGTTAGTTTGTTACGAATAAGTAGAACCTTAACAATTTAAAATTTTCTCTCGTTTATGGGGAACATGTTGGTGGATACACATACAGAGGACAGAGGCAAAGAGAATCACAATAGAAAAAATTCAGCCTCAAAATAGTCTTTTTTTCTAAGTGTTCCAATCTGTAACAGTCGGTCAAAAATAGGAGGTAGGGGGAGCAAACAAACCCTTTAAATTTTGACAGTGATAGCACAGGAGCATTGGTTCTTCTGGATAGAAACCTCCTCCCCTGAACTGGGAGAGGCTTTGGAGATTAGTGGCCAAATCTTTTCTTCCTCTTCCAGGCCTCTCCAGTCTCCTGAGGTTAGGATTGATATGAGCAAACTGGGTAATATTCCCTTCCTTTTGACACTGATATTACTCTCCAGGATACTCTCCTCATTATCAGGGGATGCCCTGCCAATCAAAGACATTTCCCAATACAATAGCAAGCCAAAGCCAACCCCACTGAGATGGACTTGATTAGGTTTTCCAAGGCTGTAAATCGTTATAGGAGCAGATAGCCTAATCCTTCTCCCGTGGAGTTCCTGGTACATCTCAACTGTCAGCCTTTTCAGTTATCAGCCTAATGTCTAACTCACAGTACCAACCAGGGCTCCTTCAATGTGCTAATGAAATATATATTTTGTCACTACTAGTTAAAAGGGTGAAACTTCTATTCCAAGGTGTTCTTTGTAGGAGAGTAGGCTCATCAGGAAGACAACCACCAGTATAAAGAATATAATTTTTCTTTTGCACTGAACAGGAAAATAGAAATATTTCACTTCTGCAAATAACAAGAGCTGAAAAGAAAATCAAGGAGTATTCAGTTGTGATCCACTGAACTGCTAAAAAGGGAAATTGACAAGTATAGGTTATTTATAAATAACTGTCCCAGTCTCTTTGGGCTTGCATTTTCTTTTCTTGTTTTTTTTTTTTTTAACATTTTATTAGGGGCTCATACAACTCCTATCACAATCCATACATATACATACACCAATTGTATAAAGCACATCCATACATTCTTTTCCCTAATCATTTTTGAAGCATTTGCTCTCCACTTAAGCCCTTTGCATCAGGTCCTCTTTTTTTTCCCCTCCCTCCCCGCTCCCCCTTCCCTCATGAGCCCTTGATAATTTATAGATCATTATTTTGTCATATCTTGCCCTGTCCGGAGTCTCCCTTCCCGCCCTTCTCTGCATTTTCTCCTACTTTTAATCTAGTTGACTTAGGAGAAACCATTTATTTTAAGGAAATATCCAGAAATTGATCCAAGTGTCATTTTCTGACTGCTGTGGGTATTCTTAATTTGAGCAGTTTTGTCAGAGATACAATAAAAATTATAATACTACTAATAATTACCAAGATTTCAGAAATGAAGATACGTTACACACCAAAAAATAGCTTTTTGAAAGTTGTTTGTATACTCTGTGGCTATCTTTTCCTACACATTAAAGACAGGTATTCAGAAGGGTTATCTGATGGCCCAAAGCTTAGAAAATTGGTTAGTCCAGCGCGTGTCTAGAAATGCATGAGAAGTGATGCAGATGGGCTTCTCGGGGTACCTGTTCTTTTCTCCTTCCTCTCTTCCAGTTTTTGATCTACATTAATGCATAGGAGCCATGGTGGCACAGTGGGTTATGGACTCGATGCTAACTGCAAAGTCAGACTTTGAACCTTTCAGCCTTTCTGAGGGTAAGCCACCCTGTTCCTCTAACATCGTACAGCCTTGAAAGCCCACAGGGACAGTTCTACTCTGGTGTTGTTAGTCTCTGTGAGTCAGAACTTACTCACTGGCAGTGAGTCTGAGTTATGTGATTTGGTTAGGTTAGGCTGACTAAAGAAACAAATCCATTGGCACTCATATATGTAAGAAAGAGCTTTATATCAAGAAGTAATTATATATTAAGAAAACATTGCAGCCCATGCCAATTCAAGTCCTCAAGTCCAACGGCATGCAGGAATATCACAGGTTGGTCGGTGCAATATCTATGAATCCAGTGGTGGTGGACATATCTCCAGGACTCTGGCAGCAACCAGGGTCAGCCAGTAGGCAGGTGAAGGAAGAGAGGGGTGGGTGCTCCCAGGACCCTCCTTAAGAGAAGGCTACACCCAGAAGGAGTCACCATTAGACTGTGACCTGATTAATAGGCTAGACTCCACCACTACACTTTTATATATCTTCATGTTGACATGAAACTATATAGCAACCACAGTGACCAATGCCCATTGAATCATCAGTCAAGAACATCCACATCTCAGGGAACTTGGGTGCCTATGAGTAGGAAACTGAAAAGTAAAATATAAGGAGCCAGCATATTATGGCTTATAATATTTCTTAGAAAAATTAGTATTCGGGTTCTCTGACTGAACATATATTCAAATATTTAGAGAGAAGACAAAGTAAGTAAATGTATAAAAGACACCAGTAAGTAATCCTTTTACTTCTTTATCTTTTTCATTGAGTTGGTTGAACAGGATGCAGTAAGCTCAGCTTTGTGCACACTAGAAAACTCACTGCATCTGATAGGTTGTCACAGGCCCTTGTCAAATAATGAATGGGATGCGAATGGGATGAATGAGGGATTTTTAACTTGATTCCTCTCATTACGGGTGTCGTAATACAATGAAGTACCTATTTACAATGGTCCTATTTAGAAAAAAACAAATACAAACGGAGTGCATTAATGACCGGTGTGGATTCTTTTAGGCATTTCCTAGTCAAGTATGAGTATTTTCACTTCCTATAACAGTAGTGTGAATATCTATAAGAAAGAGAGTACAACTAGTAAGATATTTTATTATCATAGACTATGTAAACAAGGAAATCCAAGTTTTAGTAAACTACTAATGTAAAACCATTTCCAAAAACTTAACTCCTGCATTTCTCAACAAAGATAAAAATATATGTTTTCAGTAATCAATAAATTATTCAGAAAATTATCTGATAGAATTATCAAGTGCCTGTTTTCAACTTGGACACACAAAAGGATAAAATATCCGGAAAACATGTAAAGCATGTGTGGCTTGTATTTTTTCTACAAGATTTTTTTCTATAGAACATGGGATCTCTTAGATATAGGTATACAAGTTTTGTTTAAGAGAATTGTAATTTGATATGAACCTCAAGAGATATGGCACTTGGTTTTATGCTGCCTTTCCTTCCCAACAGGAGAAAACAAAGAGGCTCAAGCTATGGTTTTTCTATCTCTCCATAGGCATCATTTCCTTGGACCATTTCAAGGATGGAAAGCTTAGACTTTTTTCCATATTACTCTTGACTGGCATCTGGATTTAGTTGAATTAGCTACTGTCTAATGAAAACCATATGTGAGAATTTTGTGTTAAAAAATAATGAAAGAAATAATTTCAATGATCATAATGATTATAGGTTTACTATCAAAGTTCTTTTTATTCCTCTTGAGAACATGAACCAGACAAGGATGACCAGAACATTCTTATTCAACATTGTACTGGAAGTCCTAGCCAGAGCAATAAGGCAAGAAAGGGAAACAAAAGGAATCTAAATGGTAAGCCAGAACAAAAGTATATGTATTTGTATGATTATGTAGATAGAACATCCTAGAAATTCTACAAGAAAGCTAGTGGAATTAATTAGAGGATTCCCCAAATTGACAGCATACAAGTCAACATACAAAAATCATCCCTGCTAGTTGTATGTGTGTATATACATATAGGTATATGTAGACAAATCATATCTTACACCTTCCACTGTGTCCCTTAACCCATGTTTCTGTTGTTTGGCCCCTAGTGGGGTGGGGAGGTAGGAGCTGGAGGCAGGGTTGTATATTGAATTTTTTTGTGGATCGGTTCCCACTTTCTCCCCTTCTACCCCTACCTTTCCCTTCCTCTTATGGCATTGCTATTTCCATTATTGTTCTTGAGGGGTTTAATCTGTCATGAATTTTTTGTGTTGAGGGCTCTTATTTGTACCAGTGTGCATGCTCTGGTGTAACTAGATTTGTAAGGTAGAACTGAAGTCATGATAGTGGGGGAGGGGTGGGAGTAGGAAGCATTAACGAACTAGAGGAATGTTAGGTGTTTCATCAGTGCTATAATGCACCCTGGCTGGTTCATCCCTTTCTTGCGAACATTCTGTGAGAGGATGTCCAGTTGTTTACAGATGGTCTTTGGGTCTTCACTCCACCCCCCACCTCAATATGATTGTTTGATTGGGGTCTTCTGATGTCTAATACATGCTCCTGTTAACACCTCGTGATCACACAGGCTGGTGTGCTTCTTCCATGTGGCCTTTGTTGCTTCCCTGCTAGATAGCCACTCATTTAACTTCAAGTCTTTATGACCCCAAACACTGTATCTTGTAATAGCCAGGCACCATCAGCTTTCTTCACCACATTTACTTATGCACCAATTTTGACTTCAGCAATCATGTTGGGAATGTTACCTGTATATTAACACAGCAAACAGTGAAAAAAATAACATTTACAAGAACCACCAAGATATTGAAATATGTTTTAATTTATGTTTTCCATTATAATAGCACATAGTCCACATCATATAATTCAATTTTTCAATGAAAAGATGAAATATTTAGGAATAAATTTAACCATGGATTTAAAAGACTGACACACAAAAATTATAAAGTAATACTGAAAGCCACCAAAAAGGAGACCTGTGTTAAGGTAAGAACATGCCATGCTCATAGATAGGAAGATTTAACATTGTGAAAATATAAATATTAGACAAAAAAATTTACAGACATAAAGCAATCCCAATCAAGATTCAAATGCTTTTTAAAGAAGTGGAAAAGTGAATCAATTTTATCTAGCGAGAAAAGAGACTTGAGTTAAGCAAAACACTATTGAAGAGGGACTCATACGTCCCAATCTCAGAACCTACTAAGCAGCCATGGTAGTCAAAACAATATGGTACTTTTATGATGGTAGACACATAGACAAATGGAACAGAATTAAGAACCCAAGTGTAAATCCATCCATTTATGTAAAGCTGATCTTCAACAAAGCTCTGCAACTCATTAAATGTGAAGAGATAATCTCATAAACAAGTGGTGCTGGCAAAATTAAATTTTAATTTGCAGAAAAATGAAAATTGGATTCACATCATGCACAAAAATTAACTCAATATGGATCAACAATCTAAGTGTAAAAGTTAAAACCATAAAAATCATGGTTGAAAAATAAAGGCAAATTTAGGAATTTTAATTTATGGCATTGATATCTAGCAAACATAATTAAGTTTCACAGAGTCGAAAGTACATTAAATGAATATGGCCTCCTAGAAATGAAACAGATATGCACATCAAAGGTTTTATTTAGAAAAGACTTAAATAGAGCCAAGATATAGGAGAAAACTTGGGCAGCAATGTATTTGACAAGGGATTAATCCAAGATCATTTTATTTGTTTTATGTCTGATATTAACTTTCCAAGAACTTCCCACTTTCTTCAAAATAATTTTCATTGGATTTTGGAGGAAAATGTTCATTGGCTTTATACACACATTGTATATCTATACATGTATAGGACAAATTAGGTATCATCTTAAAGATAACCTTCAAATGTAAAATACCCGAAGTCTGAGTTGGGTTGATAAAATATAGTTTGATAAGTTGTGTTAGGCTGGGTTGACTAGCGAAACAAATCCAAAGAAATTCAAATATGTGTAAGAGAGAGCTTTATTTCAAAAACTACTTATGTTTTAATGAAACATCCCTGCCCAGACCAACTCAAGTCCATAAGATTGATACTACTCCATAAGTCTCTTTTCAGACTCAGGAAGCCATATGCAATGATGCAGATGCAGGAATATCACCTGCCAGTGGGTGCAAAGTCTTTTGGATGTAGTTGTGGTGGACGCATCTCCAGGACTCACATAGGTCTCCACATGGCATTTGTAGGAAGGTCAAGGCAGAGAGAGGCAAGAAGTTTCCCACAAGGAGGCACCCTCAGGCTGTGAACTGTTTGACAGACTAGAGTCTCCCATATCATCTTATGGGTATCATGCTGGCACAAAAAAACATAAATATCACGCAAGTCTTCTATTACTCAAAATGTTGGTTGACAAGAGAAGTTATCTATGCCATGTCAAGGAAACATCTTAAGTGTTTTTTTCCCCTGTGTTCCTATTTTCCTGAATTCCTTTCTGTCTAAAACTCATAAGCTTTGTTCTTATCGTATAACTCGAAAACTTTTGAAAAATCTAAGAAAACAATAGTAACTTTAGACAGAGTCAGTATAGAATTATGAGAGTGAGGACCTTGAGTTTCTTCATTTTCTTAATCAGATGTAAAATGTCAATACCTTCAAATGCCTGCTTCTGAATGTGAAAATGTCCAATGAAGGTGTCATTGAATAAAGGTTACAGAATAAGAATAATATAAATGTTCATAACTGGAATTTTATTATACTTTTAAAGCATTAAAATATTATTTTTAAAGTACGCCTTGATATATAATAGTCCATGAACTTTAAAGTCAAGACTGGGCTTCATAAATAAATGTAATTACACCTTCCACATATCCTACTTTTTCTTTTCTTTTTCTTATAGAATAAACCATAACTTGAAGCCTAAATTAAGAAAATACAATGTTTACAAAAGAAGATTCAACCCAAGACCAAAACACAAAAATTTAAAAACATATCCATATGAACCAACTGAATTTCCACTAGGAAATTTGCAATAAAATTTCACTTCTCTTAGAAATATGTCAAGCATCATCACTAGTCAGCTTAGAAACAAGTCACTCGACTCACTTTACACACTGCCATCCAGTTGGTTCTGACTCAGAGAACCTATATGCCAGGGTAGAACTGCCCCTGTGGGGTTCCAAGACTGTCCCTCTCTGTGAGAGCAGAGAACATTGTCTTTCTGGCTCCAAGGGCTGGTAGTTTCAAACTGCCAATGAGGACCCACTACGCCACCAGGGCTCCTAGAAATGAGTAGATAACTTCAAATGTTTTTTTCTAATGTCAACCTGTTTAGGTGCTTAATGTCCTCTTACAATTATTTAGGCCTCCTCAAACACCATATTTTCTAATTGGTGGCTAAAAGAAATCAAATGTGTTTGTCTGTTCACACATCAAGAAACGATAGCTTAAGAAGAAATGTGAGCATGAGTTATAACCATTCCCTTAGAAAACACTGCTGGAAAATATAAGTTAGTGATCCTTGATAATTAATTTCTCTTCAATTCTATTGAAGTCTTTTGGGTCATACAGTATAGAAATTAAATGAACACTAAACTGGGAAATAGTAGATCTAGCTTTGAATCTTGTCTCTTCTTTGATCTAGCTAGAAATGTGATCAAGAGAGGCTCTTGGCTTTTCTAAGATTCTTTTCATTCATCTGCAAAAGGAACCTGAGCAGACCGGTTTAAAAATGCTGCATGCATCAAATGTGAACAGTGGTGTGAAAATATCTGGACAAATTGTGAAGAGATCATGAAGATAAAGTTTTGCTCAAATCTTTGGCTTATTTCTTGGTTTTGGCTCACCTCACTACGTAAATACCTAATGATGAAACAGGACAGAGGAACAATTTCTGTTATCTACCTGGAATCTTGGCCCCTCTTCTAGTCTGTTGGATGCCACTTGGTCTTTTGACCCTAGGACCTGCCTTCAAGATGAATTTTAGGATTGAATGAGGGACTCTTCACTCTCCACCTCATCTCTTATAGGCCATAAACTTCAAGAAATAACACTCCATTTACATTTTATTTTTTGTACATGCTATTTCTTAAGAAGTGATATAATTCAATCATTTTCTGCCCTCAAGTTTGATATTATGTATTATACCCCAACACTATCAACTCACTTTAATGCTTTGCTAGTCCAGGTAGACTAAAGAAAAACATCTAGGGAGACTCATATGTGTATAAGAAAGAGTTTTATATATAAGAGCAGTTGAATATTGATAAAACCCCCAGCCAAGTCCAGATCAAGCCCATAAGTCCAATATTAGCCCGTATGCCTGATACCAATCAATAAAATCCTCTTCAGCCTCACAAAGAACATGCAATGATGCCAGATTCAGGAAGATCACAGGCTAGTGGGTGGAAAGTCTTGTGGATCCACTGGCATTGTAAGCATCTCAGTGCTGGTGGGAGTCTCCATGTGGCTCCTCCAGCTCTGGCTCTAGCTGCATCAGCATAGCTCCATCAGGATCATCATCAGTAATGTCTCAGAGGAGTGACTAAGTGTTTCACCTCCAGTGAGCTATTTATCTTGGTAATGCCTCCAAATGAGGTCATCAAGCTGCAACCTGATTGACAGGCTAAACCCCACCCCTTCACTCTTAAGTCTCAATTTGACAATAGATTATGTAATTACCACAATGCCTTCACATTAGGTTTTTCTTTTTTAATATTCTAATTCCAGATATTCAGAAATCACACCTCTGCCTCATTGAAAATCATCCCTTATATTTCTCCATTGGTTTTTGTTTGTTTTTAATTGTTCAACAAAATTGTCTAAATTATTTTTAATCTTTGAATAAATATGCAGTGCTGACCAAAGTCTTACATGAGATCAAAAAGCAAAATCATTGACGATAAGATTTAAATGAAAAGTGTTTCTTTTGGGATAGGAAAACATATTTATTCTAAGTGTAACCCCTTTATGGTTCAATAACCACATGCTAATAATTTAATGTCAACTTATGTTGAGCTAAAACCTGTGGAAGAGCTAATCGATGGTTTCACTGTTGAGGAACTTATAATCAAGTTGGAGAGTAAAAGCAGATATATTCACTAATGGCTGGGGTCATTAGTACTGTTCACATCATAGTTGTATATTTTCCTGACCATTATTTTCTCAATAGCAGCCATTATTTCAAATATATAAGACTCTGTAATAAGAAGAGATTGCTCAGATCCCGGGCAATACCTAGAAAGGATAATGCCATAATGGTGAACTTTTATATTCTAGAAGGCCATTTCCAATAAGACAAAATGGACTCCTTCAGGGAAAGACAGACACCATATTGGGAAATATCTTGCACTGAAGATCATCAACTTACAAATGGTACTGCAGTCAGTTGGCAGAATGAGGAATGGTGGTACTTAAAGATTCTCTCGCAAGCTCACCATACCTAGGTGTAACTTCTTAGATAGTTTCTACTGACCACATTTCTTGTTTTCTTTGGAAGCCATGGTAACTCACTTTCCCTGGCTGTTTCATAATTTGAGGGATTGTGAATTTTCCATACATAGGATGCTTGAACAGTTTTGTCTATTGCCTACCTATTTTATTACCTTTTTATGTTGCATGTGAGGCTGGATAAGTTTACAACAGAACAAAGCTAATTATACATTTCATGGCCTAATATAGCATAATGACAGAGTGTTATTCAAGGGTAGCACTAAGCTGAGAAACCTTTTGGCAGGCCTGGGCAGAGAGGTAGCCAGTACAGAGGTTATTCAGCTCCAGGGGGCTAAAGAGCTCCAGTGACTGGCCGCCTACAGGATTAGAAGTTGCCAGACGCCTTGAGCAGGACCCTGCACAATCTGCTTGACTTCAGGGAGGAACGTTGGTCTCATGCCTGCTTTGTTTATTTATCCTTTTCCTTTCTTTCCTGTTGAGCCTCAATTTTAAAGAATTAACTAAATGTTTACAAAAAGCTGTTTCTTGACATAGAGGATCAATGCCAATTTCAGGAATTTGGAAGCTCTGGACTAAGGTGGATAACTTAACAGAATCAGCATATCTAAATGAGGGCATTCCTGGAAATGTTGTGTGAAATCATATCCCAAGTAGCCCAAACCAGCACTATTGCTACTGGAGAATAATTTGTTAGTAGATTTAATTATTGAAATTGCCACTTTCTAAGCCTATCTCCCTTCTTACAGAACAGTTTGGTTCATTTGTTTGTGTTTAGTTTGGGCGGCTTTTTGTTGTTTTAGATTTAGAGTTGTATATATATAGTTATAGATATTTATAGTTGTATATATATATATATATATATATTGTTAGGAGCCCTGGTGGTAGTGTGGTTATGCATTGGGTTGCTAAACGAAAGGTTAGCAGTTTGAAAGCATCAGACATTCTGGAGGAGAAAATGGAGGCTTTTTACTCCTGTAAAGAGTTATATTTTGGAACCCCACAAGGGCAGTTCTACCCTATCCTGTAGGATGATTGAGAGTCAAAAGTGACTCAATATCACTAATCTTGTTTTTATAATATATATGCTAGTTTTTAGTACACTATGCACACACACTTCTCAAGTATGGAGATTTTTATGGTATAGACAGCATATATTAGTTGGCCATCTTAATCAATTACTGAGTTTATATCAAATTCAGAAAAAAATTGGCCAAGCCCAGCACCTGCAGTTTTGATTTTCCAAGGATGTCTGATCTCAGTTACTTTTCATTGTTTCATATTCACCCTGCTTATTCTGCTGAGCGAATCCCTTCAGAACTTCCTTGTCTTGATGTGTAATACCAATCAAAGGGTGCCATTGAGTGGACACTATTTATTGGAGATCCAGAATATACCTCTGCTCCTAAGGGCTTTTTGGCAGTGGAGTACCATGGCTTTCTTCCAAGGGCCCCCTGAGTAGATGCAAACCTCCAACCTTCAGGTATTTTAGTTTAGTGGGACATTAACCATTGATACTACCCAGGGGCTCTATGCTGTGTATTAATGTTTGTTTATAGCAATCAGTGAGAATCTCAAAGACTTGGGGAGGGGGTGCACAAGAAACAAAAGACATGCCCTGTGAAACCACCAGAACTCGACCTTGCACCTGTCTGTGAACCTGAGTTAAAACATCAGTTCATCTCGAAGGTTCCACCTATGTTTGTAAGAATGGTATGAAGCCATCTGGTCAAGCAATCTGGAGAAATGTAAAAGATTTATTAAGAAATTTAAGTTATGGGCATTCTTACTTGATCAGATCAATGATAATCACTCATGCCAAGCCACTCTGCTCCTTGGCTAACATTTAGGAGAAAGGAGATAACATTTCTGGTGACCTCATAGGTGATCTAAGCCCCAACCTGAATCTGTCTTGAAATGTATGATGATTTCTTTTCATAGATTAAATTAATGGATGCTGCTTATATGAAGAGCTAAGTGCTTATATGAAGAACTAGTGGGTTATGTGTTGGACTGTTCACAGCCAATTCAGCAGTTCAAGTCCACCGGCTGTTCTCGGGCAGATGAGGCCCCATCTCTGCTCCCTCAGAGATGGCCAGTCTCTGAACTCTTACATAGGGTCTCGAGGAACCAGGATCAGCGCAATGGCCATGGGTTTGGTTTGGGTAATGTGGAACGATAAGCTTCTGAAGTTGGTTGTGGTGATGACGGTACAACTCTTCTTAATATGATTGAACTATTGAATTGTGTGCTTGGTGAATTATGTGACAATAATATTGTTTTTTTAAAAAGAAAGAATCCCAACATCTGCTAATAAAATGAAGCATAAGAAAATGAACGAAAGGTGTTTAAGTACTAGCACCAGCAACTCTGGACTGATCTTATGCTGTTGAAGTAGGTTTGTTTTGTTTTCCTGATTTACAAATCATATTTGCTACATCATTTCAGAGAATTGTGTACACTCTGATGTATTGTCATATTTGACTAAGTTTTCACAAGCAATCTACTTTAGACATTTTGTAGGCTGTCCGAAGGACTAAGGGCCAAGCCAGGTGTCTGACTACTCTGTCTACTGCCCCTTTCGACCTGCTCTGTGTCCTTAGCTCCTGTCATTGGCCCTCTACTTGGTGGCAATGTAACAGGAGACATAGCAGAAGAAATAAAAAAGGGATGCAATCCCTATCTGACTAACTGATTGCTCTGGAGCTTTTCTGTAGGGGAGAAAAGGAAGCTATTGGGTTGAAAGAATTTGGGTATAATATGGTGATTTCTCATCAAGGTCTTCTATTTGCCATGCATGACTATAACCTGAATTTCTTCTTTTGCTGTAATTTCAGTCTCTTTCTTTGACCTTAGAAAGCCCTGGTGTCATTGTTGAGTAAGCACTGGGTTGTTAACCACAAGGGTGATTAGTGGTTCAAAGAAAACCAGTCACTTTGAGATAGAAGAATGAGGCTGTCTGCTTAGGTAAAGATTTACCACACCTTGGAAACACTACCTAGGGTCACAGTGAGTCTCAATTGACTCCATGCCAGTGCTTTTGAATGTTTGTTTGTTTGTTTTTCCTTTTAGAGTCTGTTTATTTTGAAACATTGCAGCAGTACCATTACCATGTCAACTTTCCAGCTATGGAGGAAAAATGCAAACAAGAATTTCCAAATGATAGTAGCAATGCGGCCTTTGCAAGTGTGGGAAGGGTGGAAGGCAGCATTTTGACAGCTGCAAAACAGTGTCACCACAAAACTGGGCACCTATAATGAAGCTTCATATTTTCTACATTGACAATAGTATGTGGAGCTAGAAATGAAATTAAAGTTATCCAAGCAGTACTTCTCCATATTTGAAGTATTCAGATTCACACTTGGCTATGTGAATGTAAACAACCATAGACTAAATTCTTCTCATGCTTCAGCCCAGGGATTATAAAATCAAGCTTTATTAGAAAATAATTTGAATAATGCAAGAACTCTAATTTTTTAAATGATACATATTATGTATAGTACACACACACATATATATAAATAATCTCTGGGAACTTCTACTTTTCTGAAAACAATATTGCTTATATTTTTACTGACGTAAAGATAAAAAAGTACCTACGTCATAAGTGAGTAGCTAAATTGATTTTTGAAAACTGAATACTAACTAGCATGTTACTGAATCCTAGATAAAAATGTGACCACCACTCGGAAGCCTTGGTGGGCTCCTTTACATTTACTGCTCTTTTCTGGAGTGGTAGAGTCAGTGGCACAAATGGCTTAGTGCTAGGAGACTAAATATAAAGGGCTGACAGTTCAAACCCATTGAGAGGCATCTTAGAAAAGAAGCCTGACAGTCTACTTCTGAAAGCCTGATCCTTGATAACTCTGAAGAGTGCAATTTTACTCCGAAATACATGGAGCCTTCATAAATCTCCATCAACGTTAGGGCTACTAGCTTGGTTATTGGTCCCCAGGTGATGCAAATAGTTCATGCATCTGGTTGCTAACTAGAATCTTGAGATTTGAGTTCACCCAGAGGAAGCTAAAAAGAAAGGCTTGGATATATTTTTCAAAACAAACATACAAGAGCTGTCTCCTCGATGGAATTATGTGATGCAGCAAAGCTTTAGACTTTCATTTGCTGATATGACTCAAAATGAGAAGAGCAGCAAATATTCCCTAATGATGACATCTGTGGTAGTTATATCATCGTTTGTCAATTTGAGGATCAAGAGTGAAGGGGTGGAGTCTAGCCTGTCAGTCAGATCATAGCCAATGAGGCCTCTGTGTGGGCGTGGCTTTCTCTAGAGAATTCTGGGAAATCTTGAGTTTCCTCTTTGGGGAAGGGAGACACTTCTCTACCTCTGCTGACTCCCTTAGAGACTCTCTGCTGACAAGGTTGACTCCCTATGAGACATTCCCGAGGAGAAGTCACATGGACCTACCCTGATGCAGCCCTGGGTGCTGGAGAAGTCACGTGGAGACCCCTGCCAGCGCTGAGATGCTTACACCGCCACTGGATCCAGAGACTTTCTACTCACTGGCCTTTGATTGTCCTGCATTCAGTGACATTGCATGTGTTTCATGAGTCTGAAGAGGACTTTATAAATGGATATAGGACATGGGCTAAAGTCGAACTTATGGGCTTGGGCTGGACTGGGTTGGGATGCGTTCTTAATGAACAATTGCCCTTTATATAAAACTCTCTCTTATACACACATGAGTGTGTGTATAAGGCATAGACGTGCCTTTGTTTCTCTAGTCTACCCTACTAACACAGCAACTAACAACAACGAAAAAGTATAATGCAAAACTCAAAAAAAATCCATAGCCATTACATCAATTACAATGCATAGCGGCCTTATAAGTTAGGGTAGCTGTCCCTGTGGGTTTCTGAGACTGTAACTCTTTACAGAAGTATGAAGCCTCATTTTTCCCCATAGATCAGCAGGTGCTTTGGAACTGATGACCCTGAGGTTAGCAACCCAACTGCTAACCACGGTACAACCAGGGTGTTGAAACACACACACACACACACACACACACACACACATCTATACATATACATACACAAATAATGCAAGCATCTGTTAAATGCAAGTATAATTTAAGTACCTATTAAAATAATATGTGAAGTGTAGTCTTTAATTTGGATTCCTCAAAATCACTGCCAACAGGTCTAATCTGACTCGCAGCAATTCAATATGGTTTTTCCTGGGCTGTAGTCGTTACAGAACAAGGCGATAGCATATGCTTTAAAATCAGGAAAGGCATGCATCAGGGTTACGTCCTCTCACCATACTTAATGAATTTGTACGCTGAGCAAGTAATCAGAAAAGCTGGCTTAAATGCAGGAAAATGTGGCATTAGCATTGGAAGAAGGCATATTAACAACCTGAAATATGGAGATGATAAAATTTTGGTTGCTGAAAATGAAGAGTTATGGAGCACTTGTTGATGAAGATCAAGGATTGCGGTCTGAGCCTACATCTCAATGTAAAGAAGACCCAAATCCTCACAACTGGACCAATGGCTCATATAATTATAGATGGAGAAAAGATGGAAGTTGTCAAGGAGTTCATCTTGACTAGATCTACAATCAATGATCTTAGAAGCATCAGTCAAGACATCAAATGATGTTTTCCACTGCAAAAATTTATTACATATAACCTCTTTGAAGTGTTGAATATCAAGGATGTTACTTTGAGGACTAAAGTGTACCTGACCCAAGCCGTGATTTTTTCAATTACTTCAAATGCATGTAAAAGTTGGACATTGAAAGGAAGGCAAAACAGGAATCAATACATTTGGATTATGGTTCTGGTGAGGAATATTGAAATGTACCATGAACTGTCAACAGAACAAACAGATCTCTCTTGGAGGATGTACGGTTAGAATGCCACTTAGAAACAAGGGTGGAAAGACTTAATCTCACATACTTTGGATGTGTTGTGAGACGAAACTAGTCTCTGAACAGGACATGATGCTAGGAAAAATATAGGGGCAGAAAAAAAAGAGAAAACTCTTTGACCAGATGAACTCACACAGTGGCTGCAACAGTGAGCTCAAACATAGAAACCATTGTGAAGATAGCGCAGAACTGGACTGTGTTTCATGACATGGAAAGGCACCTAACAACAATGATAGCAATCTTTTCAGAAACAGAGACGACATCTTTGTCGCACAGAGTACCTGGTGGGTTTGAACACCTGACCTTGTGGTTAGCAACACAAACCTTACCTGATAGCACCACCAGCGATATTCATTTCTTAATGACTTATGACTATTATAAATATGACAATAACAGCTCTCCCCCCCCCCCACCAAAAATGAAGTAAGAAGGAGAAGGAAAGGGACGGAGAGAAAGAAAAGAGAGAAAAGAAAGGAAAAGGATGTTCACATGGTGTCAAAGTGCTGCAGTCCGATGAGCGTGTTACATAAGGGGACAAGGAAGGGATGATCTGGCAAACAGCATGGGAACCAAGAGATCATGCGCAGCATCTCCAGCAATGGCACGAATGGGCAGCATGAGCACCCTGGTGGGATGCAGAGGACATAATACCTACTATGTGTTGTTATTACTAGAAATGTTGTTAATTAGTAACATCGTGTGGAAACCATGAGGTCATTCTAGACTGGGCAACATGAAATGATAAGAGGTAGGAATTCATTACAATTGTCATTAACATAAAATACAAAAAATAGAGGAACTGTACTAAATGAGACTGAAGAAACATTGATAAAATGCAAATGAATGAAACATGATTTGATGTTGATCAAAGGAATAAAGGCAACTGATTTATAATAGAAATTTATAGGTATTTGGGTGAAATTCTAATATGAACAGAATAGTATGTATATGACTAGGTGAGTTATTAATTTATTACCTACCTTTTCTGAATGCATTCTTCAATATATTAAATACTATATGAAATACATCAGAATTCCCTTAAAAATTAAATTGCTATGATTCTGATAAAAGAAAAATTCCTGTAACAATTATGCTCATAATTTAAATCATTGCTTTAAAATGGTCTCAAGTGAGACACGGTTCCGCTTATACTCTGAAGGTTCAAGATAATCTCACTTAGATTAAGTATTTCTTTTTTTTATTTGGTTGATAAAAGAAATATTTCTACCTACAGGGGCAGTATATTACTTTCTTTGGCTCCTCTAGCCAAAGTCTCTAACTTCCACCAAGAAACTTTTCTCTGTCTAGGTTTAATCAAAAGGTTGGGGGAGATATCTGTAGGAGTCATTGTGAAAGGATTCCCTGGAGGGCCATCCTGCTGTGTGAAATGAGCCCTCTGAGAAGCAGAAGGGGGGACCAACCATGCTAGCAGTGGAGTGTGTTCCCGGCACCCTAGATCCCTGTACAGTGAACCTCCTGGACCCAGAAAACCAGAAGAGGAGCAGAAGAACCAGGAGCCAGAGCATGGAACAGAGGGATGAACCCATGGAGTAAGGAAAGCCGGGTGCTTTCGTGCAGGATGCTGGCTTATTATGTGCCTCTGAGCACTTAATTAGAGAAGCTGGGCTTTCTGAGCCCTGGAAGTAGAGCTGAGTAGAGCTGGAAGTAGTGCCTTCAGGCTGAGCCTTACTGGACTGGGCTCTCTCTGGGCTCTTACATTGTGTAACTGGTTTTGCTGACTCATGGAGCTTCAGATGGAAACCTTCAGGAGGAGGCTTACAGAGGAGTGTAAGCCCCTATCTGGGCATTTACTATCAGACCTGGAAGAACTTTGTGACAGGTCCTGATAAACAACCTGAGCCTTTCTCACTGACATTACAACTTGTTAACTTCTTTGATAAACCCTGTAAGCATAAACTTGTTGTGAGTTCTGTGTAGCAGTTGTCTTGGGTATTAGAACCCACAGCGATAACTAGAGAGCCTTAATTAAGACAATACTGTATCATCTTTGTTTTCCCAATATTTCTTCCACTTTATTCTCATTTATGAAGTTAATTATTTTTCCACTGCTCATCTATTTATTAAATATTAACAATAAAAAACAATTTACACCATCTAGGAAGAGAAAAAATACTTCCATTTGCACAAGATCCTTCCCTGCTGCCAGCAGCCGACAGATGACTCTCCTTTTGTTCATGCAAATGCTTTGACTAGCTGCCGACATCAACTTCAGACTTTTGGGGGCCCCATGTACAACGGAAAAAACCAGTACCTAGTTCCATATCATCTTCATCATTACTAGCATGCATTTACCTATTGTTAATTTCCCATCTAGAGTGTTCATCATCCAGAACTGGATTAGACAATATTGTGTTATGATTCACAGGATTTTTATTGACTATTTATTGAAAATGGATCATCGCACCTTTTTCTCCCTAGTTTGTCTTAGTACGGAAGATCTGCCAAGCCTGTTTACCACGAGTGATCCTGCTGCTGTTGGAAATTCTGGGAGCACAGCCTCCAGCATCATAGCAACATGCTGGCCACCAAACTTCCCTAAACTGACAAACTGTCAAATATTACTTGACCTAATATTTGGGTCAAGTAATGAACACAAATAATACACATCACTGCCTATTAAAAATGAGAGGTCCTTCAGAAAGATACCGTGAGCTGCAGGCCGTCCTTAATACCTAAGGTTGTTAATCTTTTGACTCTGACTTGCTACTGTTGGATTTAGACACAACCTTGTGTGGTGGAGTTTTATTGGAATCCGTTTTGTGGGGAAATTAATGACTTGTCATTTCATACTTACTTCATGATAATCACATGCTGAATGATAAGTGCCAATGGTCATTTCTATAGCATTTTGCATCAGTCTATTCCACGATTTCACATATATTTTTAGCTCACTGATTTCTATCAAGTGTGAAAGTGAGTTTTATCATAGGATGCCATTTTACTTGGTGCAGATTTCTCCTTCATTGCACTGTTCATATGTAAGTCTGTTGACATAATTTTAATCATGTCACTAACTTATTGTTTCACCATTCAATTTCACCCACCAGTCAATGAACCTGCCCAAACCTAGATATTAAAACACATTTTGGTCTCTGTTTAAAATGGTGGTTTCTCGTGGTACCTTCAGAAATAACTTCAAATATATAGCCAGAAATCATCCTCCCTCTCTGTTCTTATCCCTTAACTTGCCATGTTTAGGGTGGAGAGGAGTTAGAGAAACAAAAGGAGTCAACAGCAGAAAGTATGAAGTCAAAATTCTTGAAAGGTTCAGGCAGACTTTGTTTTTGGGTTTTTTTAAAATCATTAATGGGGGGACTCATACAACTTATCACAATCCATACACACCACATTGTGTTAAGCACATTTGTACATCTGTTGCCCTCATCATTTTCAAAATGTTTGCTTTCTACTTGAGCCTTTGGTATCAGCTCCTCATCTTTACCCTCCCTCCCCACTTCCACCTCCCTCATAACCCTTGATAATTTATAAATTCCTACTATTTTGACATATCTTATACTGTCTGCCATCCCCCCTCACCTACTTCTCCATTGTCCATCCCCCAGGGAGGTGGCTATATATAGATCCCTATAATAAGTTCCCCCTTTCTACCCCACCTTCCCTCCACCCTCCTGGTGTCACCACTCTTACCACTGGTCCTGAAGGGATCATCTGTCCTGGATTCCCTGTGTTTCCAGTTCCTATCTTCCTATTTGTGCTATTGTACACCCTCTGGTCTTGCCTGATTTGTAAGGTAGAATTGGGATCATGATATTGGGGGTGGGGGTGGGAAGAAAGCATTTAGGAACTAGAAGAAAGTTATATGTTTCATCATTGCTACATTGAACCCGGAGTGACTCATCTCCTCCGCAAGACCCTTCCAGTTGCCTACAGATAGATTTTGGTTCCCCAATCTACAATGCCCCTCTTTGACAATGACATGATTTTTTTTCGTTAATGCCTGGTGCCTGATCCCTTTGACAACTTGTCATCACACAGGCTGATGTGCTTCTTCCATGTGGCCTGTGTTGCTTCTCAGCTAGATGGCCACTTGTTTACTTTCACGTCGTTAAGATCCCAAATGTTATATCTTTTGATAGCCGGGCACCATCAACTTTCTTTACCACATTTGTTTATGCACCCACTTTGTCTTCAGTGATCATATCTGGAAGGTGAGCATCCTGGAATACCAGTTTAATAGAACAGAGTGTTCTTGCTTTGAGGGAGTACTTGAATGGAGGCCCAATGTCCATCTGCTACCTTAATACTAAATCTATAAATATATGCACAAAGTTCTATTTCCCCAATCATCATATATAAATATATTTAAATATGTACATGCCTGTATTTAGATCTCTATAAATGTCCTTTACCTCAGAGTTATTTCCTCTATTTCCTTTTACTCTCCTCTTGTCCCACTATCATGCTCAGCCTTCATTTGGGTTTCAGTCATTTCTCTCAGTTACATTGCCCTTGATCAATCCCTACTAGGCCTCTTACACCCTCCTCGCCACTGATTTTGGATCACTTGTTCTCTTGCCCCTGGGTTGGTTCACACCACTTTCACCCTCCTCTCCTCCCCCTACCTCCCATGTCCCCCTGGAACCATTGGTCCTGTTGTTTCCTCCTCCAGATTGCTTATCCCTGAGTTTGTTTTCAAGAGGCCTGAGAAGTGCATCTTTTGAGGTATGTTTTTCAATAAGTTAAAGTGTTGCTCTCCAGCTGCTATGGCTCATGTGGAGATGTAATCTGCACTGGATGGCCAGAGGGAGAAGTCGCCTTTCCAACACAAACCATTGCCATTGCAGCCCTCATTCCCTGTCCCTCACCTGCTCCCAACCCTCGTATGCCCACCCCACAACAGCAAATCTTGTAATTTGTGAAAATTCTTTCCCTTAATTTGAAGCATGTGATCAGGAATTTGAAAACAGTGAAAGAACAAGTAAACAGAAGAGGAGAAGAAGGGGAGGAGAGAAGGGAAGAAATGAAGATGGAAGGAAGGAAGACAAGGAGGGAGGAAGGGAGGGAGGGAGGGAAAGAAAAAGATGTGACATGCTTCCACATTGTACCCTTGATGGAATGCCCTTTAAAATTTCCCCAAGATATGAATGGAACAGGATGTTTACACCAAAGATAAGATTGGACTAAAAACCCAGTTCACTCTGGTAGCTAAATATCACTTTCTCCCAGACGCGCATGACAAAGGACACAGAGGTCAAAAGGCAGCAACAGCATTGTGAGTGCTTTATCTGTAGCATACATAGCGCTGGCGTGCATTTTGGACTAAATTGCTTCTCTCAGATTTGGCATGTTAGCATTCTACCCTACTTAAATGCTTGCTGATTTTACTGTGACTTTGAGGAGGACCCATCAGGGGACTGGGATGATGCTTGAGAAAAGGCTTTTACTGCATGGGTTAATATAACTGCTGCCATTAAGAGGAATCTCCTGGAAGAGGTCCTCATAAAACCCCAATCCTGGAACACAGCCCCCAGGGCCTAGCCCCTCATTAAGTATCACAGGCGGATGTTGCAAATGTGCATCACTCTCGTCCAAAAGAGAATGCAGTAGCCTTGACTTGGTAAAAAGACACAAGTTGTGGGTCTGGAAGCACTGATGATAAATAAACCATGCCCAATTAAGAGTTAGGTTTCCCTGGTTAAAAATACTCTGGAAACTTCCATTTTCCTCCCAGACTTCAAAAGAATGGGCAAGGGAGTTGTGCTGTTAAAAATCAGAAGTAACACTTGCATAGAAGAGTTTGCTTTCTTAGTTTTTCTTTTGTAAAGAGATAAAGAAGAAGAAAGCAGAAGACAGCTATCTGGAAGACTGGATCTTCATGAATACTTAATTATCATGCATAGAAATAAATGACCTCTCTAATTTCAATAGGGTATACCTGGATCCCAGTTTGCAAATGGAATTTGCTATCCAGGGTGAAGTACTGTGATAAAACAATAACTCTTTGAGGTCCATATATTTTATCCCTTTTAAATATTAAGTTTATTATGAAATTATTTCCTTCTAATTTATTCTGAAGTACTCTGGTGCCTCCCACTTTGATAACACACTCTTGCTACTGAATCAAGAAGTAAGTTGATCACAACAGTCCCATCCCTCTATACTGCTTTTAAGAATGTTCTTGACTAAAGAGACAATTAGTGACTATTACACATTAAGGAGAACCAAAAAAACAAACCCACTGCCATCAAGTTGACACCAACTCATAGCGACCGTATCTAAGGTTTCTGAGGCTGTAAAGCCCTATGGAAGCAGATCTCCTCAACGATTTTCCTCCAGGGGCTGGTGGTTCTGAACCACCAACCTTAGGGTTAGCAGCCCAATGCTTACCTGGCAAAGAAGTGACTTAAAATGTGAACAACTTGATCCCCCCCCCCCCCAGTTTTATTGTTAGTTGTTGGAACGTCTCTGCAGACAGTCTTGTTCCTGAGACAGAAACGTGTGTACTGGAGGATGCTGGGTTGCTAAGCTTATAACCTTACAAATGGATGAAAGGATGGATAATGCTTTGAAATCCAAACTTCAGAAAGTTCTAAGTTGATTACGAGTATTGTGTTCAATAATAGTAGCCAGGAAGTTGTTCGTCAAGCTGCCTCTTTGCTCCCTTTGTTTGTGACTTAGTTTGGAAATGTGTCTTGTTGGAACTCTCCCTCTTAGGTTAATACACTTGGTCAACCAGATATTTTGGTTCCTATGAAATATGGACGTCACAGGGAAGATGAAAGAATGCAAGTAAACTAGTATTTTGTCAAGAGGAAACAAAAAAGTTCCTAAAAAATAAAAACAGATTAAATTAGAAAATATTCTGTATTTGCATGGGTAAAGGCAAGAGAGTTTAAGTTTTTCCAACAATGTTGCCTCCGTTGACTCTAAATTGCTACTAATAAATCTTCCAATATTCATTCCTCTTCTGCTTCTTGCTTTCTACAGATCAGGGTCATATTTATATCGCTTTAGCAATAAAGGGACTGGGAATATAATAAATAAATTCAGCTCACCTGCATCACCAGTCCACATGTTGAGTGCTTGTTTTCTGAAGAACATAGAGCTTTGCTCTCAAAATAGCATAAATTCATTCCTCGTGCCACAAATTCTTCTTGGCCTCAGCACAAGAACACAGATTTATTTTGTGGTCTCAATCTCCATTCGGCCACTGAGTGTGGAAATAGGATCAGAGCTAATCACATGTAGGATAAAAACTTCCGGGACCCAGAACCCACGTTAAAATAAAATAAGAAAAAGTACACACTCTGCCTATCAATCATCACGCAATACAAGAGCAGTCCACTACTGAACAAAGTGCTGCATCTCTCCACCATGGCTAGAGCTTAGTCCCTTGGCGAAGTTTCCGACTAAATGAAAGAGATAACATGACTGCACATACACACCCAACCAACAAACTAAACGCACTGCCACCGACTGATTCTTATGCACAGCAACCCTGTAGGGCAAGATCTTTACAGGAGCAGGAAGCCTCATATTTCTCCTGAGGAGCTGCAAGTGGGTTCAAATGGCTAACTTTATGGTTAGTCCCCCAATACCACAAGAGCAGTGGACTTGTGGAGTACATCAATGAAAATAGTAAAAAGGATAATTTTTAACTTAATGCATCTTGATTAGACCTGAGCCTTTGATCAAAATTAAAATTAAATTAAAAATCCATGAGAAAACATTAGTGATGTCCATTACAGGCATCCTCCTGTTTATATGCATTCTTATTTGAGGAATTTCGTTTATTTGCATATTTTAGCAGGAGACAATGCAGACACTCGAGCGAATGGAAGACAAATATGAAAGCGCAATCATTGTGCAATATGACCATTATTCAAGACACATAAGAAATGCTATGACGATCACTTAAATCATAGAATTATTAGAAAATCCAAATATCTTGGTCAATTAAAATTAAAATCATGACAAATTCAATAGAAATTTCTAGATGCACCTGAAATTCAGACAAAACAATTGGTTCCTAGCTACTAACACAGTGGAGTCTAAGATATATTTAAGCCAATCTTATAATTAACCTTCAGTGGCTGACTTCTGTTCTTAGGTCTGCACTTGTTTAACTTCCTTTTCTCCTAACCCCAAACCCAATCAACCCAATGCCATTGAGTTGATTTTTGATTTCTTGGGCTTGTATCAGAAACTTTCAAACATGTTGTGTTAATATTAAGCCATTGAGCACATGCATTTCTAAACAGCTAAGGAAGGCAATGCAGTCAGGAAACTAACAGGGAAATGTTCATGAGGACTAATGCAAAGTGTTAAAATTGTTTTTCCTAAATATCTACTCTTTTGCATGCATACCTGGAATTGTGTGGATCAGGTCACAACTCTGTTTATTGCTCAAAATTTGATCGAAAGCCAATAGAAATAACCAGAAACTTCCTAACTCCTATAGAGATACCTCAGTGTTCTACAAGGAACTCGATAGAGAGGAAAAATTGGATGCTTGGTCAAATATATGCTATCTTAATAAATGCAACAAAAATTAATGAAAAAATTAAAAAGTAATAGACAATGTACACACCGGGCTAGCTCCCTGTGCAAGGTGTATTCATGAAACAGGCTTTAGAAAATCTTGGGGGAGAATCTAACCTATCAATATTTTTCCACTTAGATTTTGTTTAAAGTTACTATCATAAGAAAAATCTTGATAATTTGTCAGGCTCTGTGGAAATACATGAAATACATGAAATACATGAAATACATGAAAATTGTCTGATTGAAAGGTGTTAATAAAGCCCAAACACAGGAACAAATCCACAATCACAGAGTCCATTCCAAATCACAGCTGCCATAGAGACAGGGAAGCACTGTGCCTGTGGATTTCCAAAACTGCAAATCTTTATCGAAACAGACACCTTCGTGTTTCTCCTGAAAGCACCTGGTGGGCTTGGACCACTGACTAGGAGGTTAGCACCTCCCCAGGGTTAACCCAGTGTGCCACTAGGACTCCTTCAAAGTGGTCCAGTAGTCTGTGGTTGAAGTAAAGCATGCTGATGGGTACACAAAAATGTATTTACCTAATAAACATTGCTAGGTTAGTGTACGATATATTACACTAAGATAGAAATGTTTTCAGTTAAGATTTACAATACGAGTTAGGTAAGGAAATATTTGCATAAGAAAAAATGCTACAGTGTAACCTTGCAGGAGTTCCCAGTACTCTGCTGCTAATCGGAAAGTGGGAGGTTCACATCCACCAGGAACTCCAGGGGAGGCAAGAATTTCCAATAACCCACTACCATCCAGTGGGTTCCAAATCAACAATAGGGTTTCCAAGGCTGTAAGTCTTTACATTTTACTGGTGTTTTACTGACTATGTGAAACCCTTAACAGAGCCCATGTAGAAAAAGAATGTTTGGAAACTGATGGTGGTAGCAACCGTACAATTCTCCTTGACATCACTGGACTATAGAATGATGTGATATATATTAATTTTTAAAGAAATGGATATATCCAAAAGATAAAAACACTTCACGGTATGCATCATAAAAAAAACCCCAAAACTATGGACACAACCTGGTGCACCAAGACTTGAAGGCAACATATTGGCATGAAGCAGAGAACTAACAGAGAGGTCTGCAGGGCTGCCCCAATGCCAGCTGTGTGGACCCCCTTCCCAGAAGAATGCACTACAGAGGACAGGACTGAAGATACAGCCCAGGGAGAGGGGCAGGTCTGCTCAGTACACACAGGTGAAACCTAGGAGGGAAGGAGTGAGAGAGAACTGCATGCTGGCCCATCAATCCCCGAGGATGAGATTCCTGTTCAGAGCAGCCAATACACAGAGAGGACCTTAGGGCCAACGCCACAAGACATGAGGGGCATCCCCTCACTGCTATGGGGGACAGCACTGGAGACACAGTGCGGGAATTGTGCCCAGTCTGACGCCCCCATACCAGGGCGAAACATGAAGGTAGCACAACAGAGCAGCAAGGGGCACAAAGCAATAAAGTCCCCGAGAAATCCCAAAAATGGGCTTTGAGGGCAGGGGTTGGCATTTCATCAGACTTGGTTGGAAAATATTCATAAAGGTTTACATACAGACCTGGAACTATTTATAAGCATTTTCCCCATGTCTATTTACATAAGACAGGCAGGAGAAATAATCCTGAGGAGAAAACAATGGGACCTATGATTCCAGGGGGACATGGGAGAGGGGAAGGTGAAGGAAATGAGGGGGGAGCCAACAAACCCAGGGACAAGGTTATAACAAGAGATCTAAAATTGATGGCGAGGAGGGTGTAGAATGTCTGGTGGAGTTTGATCAAGTGTAGTGCAACTGAGAGGAATTACCGAGAGCTGATTGAAGGTAGAACATGATAGTGGGACAGGAGGAAAGTAAAAAGAAATAGAAGAAAGAACTCGGAGGCTGGGTGTCCATGGACAAGTGAATTAGCCACTTTATGTTTGTATTATCACTACTATTTGACCCTTACTTAAAGATACTAGAAATACACACATCACTGGTTGTGTTATGTGGATTAATTTAAATAATCAAAACAAGTAAAGGTAATAATACGTAGAAGTTGTTAGAATTATCAATATGTTGATCTGTGATGTACTAATAAACATATTTCTATCTATTCCCAATTTCCTCTGTCTGAAAAAAAAATAAAACCCAAATCACTGTCATGAGTCAATGGTAACTCACAGTGGCCCCCTGTGGGTTTCTGAAACTGTGACTGTTTCTGACAGTCCAAAGCCCAGTCTTTCTCCCACGGAGCTGCTGGTGGGTTCGAACTGGCGATCCTGCGGATTGCAGCTAACACATAACTACTAAACCATCAGGCTCCCCTTCCTCTCTACAGGAACTTCTGTTTGTATCTGGAAGCTCTATTTAACTGTCATTTCCTCAGTGAAACCTTTCTGCTGCCATCTCCTCATGGACCACTTTCAATCCCCAGATACTGAACCACTTTACCGTCATATTTTTGTTGACAGATGTGGCAGTCACCTAATCTGGTGTCAGTTTGGGGATTGAGTGTGGGGATGGGATCTGCACTGTCAATCTGGGGATGACCAATGATACTTCTGTGGGCATGACCTTCCCCTAAGAATTCTGGGAAATCTGGTACTTCCTCCTTGGAGGCGGGAGACACCTCCCTCTCTGCTACATCCTGGGAGACAGAGCAGCTGACAAGACACATGGACCCACCCTGATGCAGAGACCCCTGCCAGCGCTGAGATGTTTCCAATGACACTGGATTCTAAGACTTTGTACCCACTGGCCTGTGATCTTCTACATTCGGTGTCATTGCATGTGTTTCGTGTGTCTGAAGAGGACTTTATAGATTGGTATCAGACATATGGGCTAATATCGGACTTATGGGCTTGATCTGGACTGGGATGTTTTCTCAATGTTCAATTTCTCTTGTATATAAATCTCTTTCTTATACACATATGTGTGTCCATGGGTTTGTTTCTCTAGTCTACCCAGACTAACACAATAGAATTTCTACTATTTAGTCTCTAATATTATGAAATAGCACGAATGTGATCAACAGACTCATTTCTTCATTTTTGCATTGAGTTCTTTCAGAGGAGTGTCACAAATACGTCTCATAGGAATACTTTAAGAATAAGAATGTAAGAGTGTGGCCAGGCAGCTCGGACCGAGCAGGGCTTTCCTTCCCAGTGGATTGCCCTGGCTTCTTCTGATATCCAGGTGAGGGAACTGGAGAAGCGGGCCTCTTACCAGGCCTTTGAGCTGATACTCAGCCCCCGTTCAAAAGAGGCCGTCCCAGAATTCCCTCTTTCTCCTCCAAAGAAGAAGGACCTCCCCCTGGAGGAAATTCAGAAGCAATTAGAAGCTGCAGAAGAAAGACGCAGGTCCCGTGAAGCGGAGGTGCTGAAGCAGCTGGCCGAGGTGCGAGAGCACCAGAGGAGGTGCCGCAGAAAGCAATCGAGGAGAACAACAACTTCAGGAAGAAGGCCAAGGAGAAGCTGACCCATAAAACGGAAGCCGACAAAGAGAACCGAGAAGCACAAATGGCGGCCAAGCTGGAGCGCTTGCGAGAAAAGGACAGCACGTGGAAGACGTGCGGAAGAACAAGGAATCCCAAGACCCCGCTGATGCGACTGAAGCCGACTAGCTTGCCCTGAGGACTGACTTTCTCCCCTCCCCTCCTCAAGATCCAAAGACTGCACTGGCCAGTGTCACTTATTATTATTTATTATTATTATTATTATTATTATTATTATTATTATTATTATTATTATTATTTCCCTCCTGACAAATACTCTGGAAGCCAATGTAGGACTTAAATAGTTAGATCCAGACCATATGATGTTTTAGGGGCTAAAGGGGAGAAACACAAGTGTTTTACTCTTTTTCCTAAAGTGTTGGAGTGTTTCTAATGTAGCTATTTTTCTTGTTGCATCTTTTCTAATTCAGGGTACTCAGTGCGCTGGGTGAATGGCTAGTACTATGTTGGCCCCGTGGAAACATGTTCGTGAAAGACTATTGGCTTCTCTCCAAACTGTTAGATGCTGAATATCTGTTTGCTTTTAAATCCCAGTTCTGTCCCAATTTTACCAGATGCTACTGGACTTGAATGGTTAATAAAACTGCACAGTGCTGCTGATGGCAGTGGGGGGAAAAAGAATAAGAATGTGGCTGGAATATGATGAATTCATCTCAAAACACTCACTGCCATCGAGTCGTTACAGACTCAGAGTGAGCTCCTGCAGGGTTCTAAGACAGTAACTGTTTACTAGAGGAGAAGCCTCAGTCTTTCTACCATAGAGTGGCTGGTGGCTTCGAACTATCAACCCTGCTATCACAGCCCAACACATAAGCATCATACCAGCAGGCCTCCCTTAATGACTGCCTAGTAACTGACTTGAAAAGCGTTAAAATGAGAGTCCAACGTGATCCATGCTGCTTCCCGTTGTAGTCTAGTGAGGACGCACTGTGAGTTGGAGATTTGGTGCAGGAGGCTGATTGACAGCATTCTCAATAACACCACCCAGGGGGCCTGTGAAGGACACACAAATGGGCACCAAAATGGGGGAATGGTCATGACAAAGGCCTCAGCTAAACAAAGTAGGTCTGACATTTTTGAAGAAACCTTTGAAGGCAGCTTTTGAGTCTTTACTGGGCCATTGTACTCCTTTCCATGCAGTCCTTTGTAACAGGCCTGGCTATGGCCAGATGGACTGTTCCAGAGAGACTTGGGCAAGAAGCCATCCACAAGAGCCCTATTGGCGCTGACAATGAGATAGTGGGCTGCCGAAATCCATCTGTCACTCTGCAGAAGAAAAATGAGGTTCTCTGTTCCAATAAGTATGTTCCCTAGAAACTCTCTGTGAAGTCACCAGAAGCGGGAATCCACTCAATGGCAGTATGTTCGGTGTTTCAGTTTTCTCAACTGTCCACATTCCTTATAGGACAGAGTCTGATTATCTCAATGCAATCACATGAAAGATATTCAGTGAGGATAACAAGCATTTGTGCAACTAGATAATGCCTTTGACTTCAAATATATCAAAAATATAACATCTCAAATATTCAATTGACCAGGGGCATAAATAATTTTAGATGGCTATCAATAATCATATATTTTTTTAAAATATGAGTCAGAATTGACTCCATGGAAGTGTTTTTTGGTTTTGTTTACTCAAGTATAGGTATGTTGTTCTTAAATACTGAATAAGAAAAACAAAATTCCAGACCTGGCAGAGTTTATGTGCTTATGCTCTATGGGAACATACAAAAAATACGGGAACATACAAAAATGTGTGTGCTATAATATATCATGAAGAAAGCAAAAGTAGAGTAAGCGAATGTTTTAGAGTACAAAAGAGATCTCAAATCTCAGATATAATTTAAGAAGAATATTCATTAAGTCTTAAATAGGACAAAGACCAAGAAGAAGAGAAACCACCAGCAAGACCAGAGAAGAGAGACCATAACGGTGTCCAAGAATTTACTTATAGTTACTCAGTCACTTAAATAAGACATGGATAGGAAAGGAAACTGTCACAAAACCAAGATTGGTGGCAGATGAATACATCATCGTTACAGGTGGGAGTTCAGAAGCAGAAATGGAACTATGATTGAGACACATACATTAAGTTAGATAGAAGACCTTGCAAGACTGATCCAGGATCGTCTAACCTAGGCAGTGAAGGCATAACTCATGACTGTGTGACCCTCTCATCTCTTCCCACTACTGTAGTTGATTTGATTCCTGTGCATTCTCTCTGGTCAGGTTCCCAGGTATAGCCACAGTTTATCTTGTTGAAGAAAAGCATTGCCAGGGATTAGATGTATCAAGCAATCTCAAATAGCATTTTTATCTTCAAGGCCATATTTTCCAATGTCTGACCTTTCTTTGTTTCCAGCTCTTACATTCTAATCACCAGTAATTATTAAGCACCTATATTGCATGTTCAGTCAATTTCTGATTGCAGCTGTTGTTTAAAGTCTTCAGGTTCTTTATCATTAGAATTAGTGTCTAGTCTATACATTTGAATAGATAGTATTAATTGGTCTTCGAAGTAGGTGTGCATAAATGAGAATACCGGAGGCATAACAAGGAGAAGTGATAAAACCACTTTTGGAGTTAAACATAAACCCTCATCTCATTGCTAATTTAAAGAAAATTAAGGGGGAAAAGACAAACCATTGTGATCAAGAGAGTACCAATGCAAAGCAATCTTATTGGGCAGAACTGGTTCAAAGGGTTTTCAAAGTTGTAATTTTGGGTCCTAGTGACACTTTCAAGTAAGTTTTGAACTATTAATTATCCATAAAGATTTACAATCTTGAAAACTCACAAAGGCAGTTCTACCCTGCCCTATAGCATTGCTATGAGTTGGCGTTGACTCAATGGCAGTGAGTTTGTTTTGTTTTGTGTGTGAGTTTAATCATCCCAAGGTCACCTCTTCAATCCCACCTGCTGCTTTGCATGTGAAAGTTGAATGCACCTATTCCTGTATGGATAGACAGTCTTAGAAACCCTAACGAGTAATATGAGTTGGAATCACTAGATGGCAGTGGGATAACCTTTAGGTAAGCTGACTGCCCATCTCTCTCCTGCAGAGCCCTTGGGCAATTTGAGTGCTGACCTTTGAGTTAACAGCTGGGTGCTGTAATCATTGTGCCACCAGAGCTCCCTTTGTACCTACCATAATAATGATGCTATAGAACGGTGAGATTCCTTTTCCCATTTCCTGCTCTTAGATATCAAAATTCAAGCTATAAAAATTAGACACCAAAGGACCATTTAAAACCAGTGCCTAAAAGTCATATACGGATGTGTTTTGTTTTGCTCCATGACTTCAAAACTTTGAATTAGTAGTGTCAGTTCAGGCTCGCTTGTCCCCTCCCTCTGTTGAGGAATCAAAAATGAAAGGATGGCAGATGCACCAAGATCCTCTGAACTTAACTCATATGCTAGCAGAGCATTTTAAGGAATGGGAACATTTCATGAAAATACAATTTAGCTGTCTTATTAATGTGAGCAGAAATTAAAGATAAGAATATTTGGCCATTTCCACCACACAAAGTATAAGGAGCAGCTTTGAAAATTTACATGGTTTCCTCTTCTCAGAAGAGGAAGAAATCAAAAGGAAAGGCCCTTAAGAAATATCATGGGGAGAACCCATTTTATAAAAATGTTGGCCTTTCTGTAACCCCTGGGAAGCTATGCAATAGAATTCATTAAAGATCCACTTGAGAAATAAAACTAAATATTGTGACCATTAAGCACCTAAGAGAAATAGCAACATTGACTACAACACAAACTTGGTTATAAACCAGACTATACTAGTTCCAGTGGCAGTCAGGTAAGCATGGGATGGCTAACGGCAAGGTTGTTGGCTCGAAACCAAGTCTGCTCCTAGAGAGAAATGTGAGGCTATCTGTTCCTGAAAAGTCTACGCTGAGATATTTTAGCTTGAATTCAACTCAATGGCAGTGGTTTTGTTTTGTTTTATTTTTCACTCATCTCCTAACTATATTTAATAAGCTAACAAAATAATTGTGTACTTATCAAAATGACTACAGTATAGAAAATATACAAAATAAGTTTTGATATCAAGTCCAGTTAATATATATTTTAATGTGCTGTAAAAACAAGGTGGATTTTCAGGTTAACATTAGGGTCTCTAGCTGATTTCAAAGTTGTATTATTATATTCTGTTTCACAAAACCAAAATAAAACATAAAAATCCATTCCAATCTTGGTGATTCCAACTTACAGAGATGATGTAGGGCAGAGTAGAACTGCTCCTGTAAATATTTATAAGGATCAGAAAGCCTCCTCTTTTTCCCATGGCACTGCTAATGGGTTTAACCCTGAAGTAGCATGGCCAACGACTCCACCAGCGCTCCTCAAACCTAAGCTCCATTTATAGCTCCAATTACCTAACTGTTCTCCATTCAAGAGGTTTCATCAAACATTAAAGAGTTCTCTGTCTCTCTTATTTACAGACTCTTTCTGTAAAGCCCATCGACTATGGCATTTTATATAGATTATTGCTTTTTAAACAGAGTATGTATTAGTCACCTGGGAAATCTTACTGAAATGCACATTCTGATTCAATAGATTGAAAGTGTTCAAGAGGTAGCCAGTTCTGATGGTCCTAGATCCACACTTTGAATAAAGTTTCAAGCCATAATGTCCACATGGGATTGTTTTTCAATAATCCTGAACATCACCCTCCCCAGCTAAACTCTGGGTCTCTTGACTACAGAAATAATTCCTTTTAATTATGTAATGCCCCCATCTGCTAATATTTGGAGGTACAAATATTTCAGTATTGGTCCCTAACTTTAATTCTTTTGTGATCTGTGGGTCATAGTGTGGTAACCTACATTTTCTGCCTCTACAACCAACTCCAGCACCAGGAATCCTGTGTTAGGCAGGATTCTCTAGCGAAACATAACCAGGGCACTTATGCTTTTATATATATATATAGATAGATATATAGATATAGATATATAGATATAGATATATAGATATGGTTATAGATATGGATAGGTTTATATTGCAAGAAGGAATAAAACAGCTAATTAGTCCACCCAGGAGTGCAGAGGGTTCTGTTCAACTCACTTCCATGAAACATTTATTTATTTATTTTTAAACATTTTGTTAGGGGCTCATACAACTCTTATCACAATCCATACATATACATACATCAATTGTATAAAGCACATCTGTACATTCTTTGCCCTAATCATTTTCTTTTCTTTCTTTCTTTCTTTTTTTTCCCTTTTCTTTTTTTACATTTTATTAGGGACTCATACAACTCTTATCACAATCCATACATACATCAATTGTGTAAAGCACATCTGTACATTCTTTGCTCTCATCATTTCAGAGCATTTGCTCTCCACTGAAGCTCTTGGCATAATGTCCTCTTTTTTTCCCCCTCTCTCCCCGCTCCACCTCCCTCATGAACCCTTGATAATTTATAAATTATTATTTTGCCATATCTTGCCCTGTCCGACATCTCTCTTCACCACCTTTTCTGTTGTCCGTCCCCCAGGGAGGAGGTCACATGTAGATCCTTGTAATCAGTTCCCTCTTTCCAACCACCTCTCCCTCTAACCTCCCAGTATTGCCACTCACATCCCTGGTCCTGAAGGGATCATGCCCTGGATTCCCTGAGCCTCCAGCTCCTATATTCATCAGTGTACATCTTCTGCTCTATCCAGACTTTCAAGGTAGAATTCGGATCATGATAGTTGCAGGGGATGGGGGGGAGAAAGCATTTAGGAACTGGAGGAAGGCTGTATTCTTCACCAGTGCCACATCACACCCTGACTGACTCATCTCCTCCCCTAGACCCTTCTGCAAGGGGATCTCCAATGGCCGACAAATGGGCTTTAGGTCTCCACTCTGCACTTCCCCCTTCATTCACTATGGTAAGATGTTTCTTTTTTTTTTGTTCTGATGATGCCTTATACCTGATCCCTTCGACAACTTGTGATTGCACAGGCTGGTGTGCTTCTTCCATGTGGGTTTTGTGCTAGATGGCCACCTGTTTACCTTCAAGCCTCTAAGACCCCAGACACTATCTCTTTTGATAGCCAGGCACCATCAGCTTTCTTCACCATATTTGCTTATGTACCCGTTTGTCCTCAGCGATCATATCATGGAGGTGTGCACCCAATTATATGATTTTTTGTTCTTTGATGCCTGATAACTGATTCCTTTGGAACCTCGTGATCACACAGGCTGGTGTGCTTCTTCCATGTGGGCTTTGTTGCTTCTGAGCTAGATGGCCGCTTGTTCACCTTCAAGCTTTTAGGACCCCAAACACTATCTCTTTTGATAGCTGGGCACCATCAGCTTTCTTCGCCACATTTGCTTGTTCACCCGCTTTGTCTTCAGTGGTTGTGTCGGGAGGGTGAGCATCAAAGAATGCCAATTTAATAGAAGAAAGTATTCTTGCATTGAGGGAGTACTTGAGTAGAGTCCCAATGTCCTTCCACCACCTTAATACTAAACCTATACATATAGACACATTGATCTATTTCCCCATCCATATATATATATTTGCATATGTACATGACTTTGTCTAGATCTCTATAAATGCCCTTGGCCTCCCAGCTCTTTCCTCTATGTCCCTTGACTTTCCCCTATCCAACTATCATGCTCCATCCCCACCTGGGTTTCAGCTATACATCTTTGTTACATTATCCTTGATTATGCCCTACCAGGCCTGCCATATCCACCTCACCACCTATTTGGATTACTTGTTGTTCCCTTGTCCCTGGGTTTGTTAATACCACTTCCTTATATTGGAAGTCCTTCAACTCACTTGGGCTGCCTGATCCAAGGTAGGCAGGCAGAGTCTGCCCACAGGCAGCAAACAGCAGGGTGGGTCACCAACAGTCAGTAGCTAGGGAGCTTAGATAAGCAGGCCTGGATAGGTGTCAAACTCAAGCAATGCAAGGTGACAGGATCCACCAGCACCAAGCTCAAGTGATGTATGCACCAGCAGCGTGGAGAAGCTGGTCTCAAAGGAGCCCCAAGTTCTAGTGACATAATCCATGGGTTGACTTGACCCATGGGTAGTATATCTCACAGGTTGAGCCAGAGAACTAGCTAAAGTAGCAGCACCCTTGTTCAATCACCAAAGAACAATAGAGATTGGTATGGGCCTTGCAGGGCCATTTATCTCTTTGTCCTCAAATCAAAGTGCAACTTGATTAATCCCACATGTTCCTATTGGCCAGGCTGGTACAATAAACCTATCACAGATCCTTTAGGAAATATGTGTTCCACTAGTTGTATCAAAGTCCATAATATTTCAAAACTATTGTTTTCTATTATAGTCAAAATACCTTCTGCTACATGAAATGCTTTGTATTTACTTGGTTCCAACCCATAGGAACTCTATGCACAACACAGTGAAACACTGCTCAGTATTAAAGCCATCCTCATACTTGTTCTAATGCATGAGCTCATTGTTGAAGCCATATATCAATCTACTTCGCTTCAGGTCTTCCTCTTTTTAACTGCCCCTATACTTTACCCAGCATGATGTCCTTCTCCAGGGACTTGTGTCTCCTGATAGCAAGTCTAAATTTCATGAGACAAAGTCTCACTATCATTGCTTCTAAGGAGCATTCTGGTTGTACTTTTCCTAAGTCATCCTTTTTTGTCCATTTGGAAATCCATTGTACTTTCAATATTCTTTTACCAGATCCATAATTCAAATAATTGATTCTTCTTTGATCTTCGTTATTCAATATCTAACTTTCACATACATATGATGCAATGGAAAATACCATGACCTGTGTCAGACATATCTTAGTCCTGAAAGTAATATCCTTGCTTTTCAACACTTTAAAAAGGTCTTTTGCTGTAGATTTACCCGATGGGACACCTCTTTAGACCTATTGACTACTGCTGCCGTTAGCATTGAGTATGCATTTCAAGCAAGACAAAATCATTGACAACTTCCATATTTCTCCACATATCATAAAACCTATTAACCCAGTTGTGAGGATTTTGGTCTTCTTTACATTGATTTGTAATCCATACTGCAGGCCTGGATCCCTGGTCTTCAACAAATGCTTCAAGCTCTCTTCACTTTCAGTAAGCAAGGCTGTGTCATCTGCATATTGCAGGTTGTTAATAACATTTCTTCCGATTCTGGTGTTGAATTCTCCTTCATATAAACCAGTTTCTCTGATTATTTGCTCAGCATATAGATTGAATCAGTATGGGGAGAGGATATAACCCTGTAACACACCTATCCAGGTTTTAAACCATTCAGTATTTCCTTGTTCTATTTACACAACTGCCTCGTGATCCACGTCTGGGTTCCACAGGAGCACATTGAAGTGTTCTGAACTTCCCATTCTTCTCAAGATTATCCATACTTTGTCATGATGCACACAGTGGAATGTCTTGGCATAGTCAATAAAAGCAAGTAAACATCTTTCTGATTTTCCCTGCTCTCATCCAAGATCAAACTGACATCAGCCATGATGCCCCCTGTTCCACGTCCTTTTCTGTAACTGGCCTGAACCTCTGGCAGCTGCCTGTCAATGTACTGCTGCAAACATGGGTGGATGATCTTCAGCAAAATCTTACATGACTGTGATATTAATGAAAATGTTTTGTAATTTGAGCATTCTGAAGGTCATCTTTCTTTGGAATGGGTACAAACATGGATCTCTTCCAGTCACTTGGCCAAGTAGCTGTCTTCCAAATTTACTGGCATAGAGAAGTGACTGCTTCTAGTGCTTCATCGATTTATTGAAACATTTCAGTTGATATTCCATCACTTCCTGGAACCTTGCTTTTTTTACAAATTCTTTCAGTGTATCTTTCAGTATTATTGGTTCTTGCTCATGTGCTACCCCCTGAAATGGTATCCTGTCAGCTAGTTCTTTTTGGTACAGTGACGCTGTGCCTGCTTTCCATCTTCTCTTGAAGATTCCTGCATCATTCAAAAAATGGAATCAACAAAAATTCAAAGAAGAAAATAATTCAGTCCTGAAAGGGTTAAGGTTGGTTTGAACCTACCCAATCGCTCCAAAGGAGAGAAGACCCTGAATCTGCTCCCATAGAAGTGGTGTCATTAACATAATTTCTCAACCAGTTTCCTGCCCTAACAACCATTTTAAGTTGTTAAAATTATATACCCAAAACTAGTTGATTTCATACAATAATTAAATAAGAACAATAAAAGTGGCACAGAAAATTAGATTGCTATGAGTTTTTAAACATTAATTAAAATATTAAATAGTACTTGACCCAAAACAGCAAACCTGTCATTTAGGAGATTTCCATATTGTTTCCTGATTGGTGTCCTCCCTTGCCAGAGTCCTCACTCTTTCCCAAGCATCACTGGCTGTATGATTTGTTCTGAACCATCTTTGCAAGGCAGGAGGTAGGATAGAACAGTTCAACTAATCGTCATTGTGTTGGATATACTAGAAATAGGCGACTTCACTTCACTGAACATATTATATTCATCTTTGAAAAACCCTTTGTACCTCTGCTAAATTTACAGCAATTGCTCTGACAATACCTTTAGATCTTTGAACACTTTCGGTACTTGAACAATTCACTCATAATATTTCATGAGGGTTTGGGATGTAGCACACAGCTAGAACAAATGACAGCAAGTCACCCTCTGGTTATTTGGCATTTTTCCTCTTTATGTCATATGTTTGTTTACTGAAGTAGTAAATGCAAGGAGATAGAAATGTAGTATTTCATCAGAAGTATAACAAGCTTATGACATAAATAAATTAAAAAAAAATATATATATATATATATATATATATATATATATATATATATATATATATATATATATATATATACATAGTTCTTTCTATACCTATGGATGGAATGAGCATTACTACTGGTGCTTAGAATATGCTATTGTGTAGAGGAGCATTAAAAAGGTGAAAAGAATGTAAATTTGGGACTAGCACATTGGGCAGCTGCCACCTGAGAACCCTGATGACAAGTACACTTTTAACAACGGGTTCACCAAACCCAACAAAAAATTATGTACTGGTTTTGCTTCACTGATGCAAATCAGCTGAGTCCCACCATGGCATATAAGGCAATTCAACTCAATAGCACCTAAGAACAGCATCTCCTAATAGAATCCTTACTAACATTGTCAATGATAAATAAGTTATTTTTTTTCTCTGTTAGAAACAGAGTAAGAACTACCCATTAGTCACAGCAACCAGGCAGTTTATCACATTTGTGACAAGTGGAGGGTCATTTTTATAGTCTTTTTTTTTCCTTTTCTTTTTTTACATTTTATTAGAGGCTCACACAACTCTTATCACAATCCATACATATACATACATCAATTGTATAAAGCACACCCGCACATTCCCTGCCCCAATCATTCTCAAAGCATTTGCTCTCCACTTAAGCCCCTGGCATCAGGTCCTCTTTTTTTCCCCTTCCCTCCCCACTCCCCCCTCCCTCATGTGCCCTTGGTAATTTATCCATTGTTATTTTGTCATATCTTGCCCTATCCGGAGTCTCTCTTCTCCTGCTTCTCTGCCGTCCATCTCCCAGGGAGGAGGTCACATGTGGGTCCTTGTAATCAGTTCCCCATTTCCAACCCACTCACCCTCCACTCTCCCAGTATCACCCCTCACACCCTTGGTCCTGAAGGTATCATCCACGCTGGATTCCCTGTGCCTTAATGGCATGATTATGATTGCATCAGGTATGATTGGTTCTAGTTAGTCTTTGTGATATGATGTTTTGGGAGATAAATAAATTGGAGATCTTCAAAAAGGGAGACTAAGATTTTATATATATAGCTCTACTCCTGCTGTGAGCACGTAGAAATTTGGACAATCTAGCCAAGCTTGAAAGAAAGGAAGGAAGGAAGAAAAATTGTCCTGTTCCCAGAATGAAGAGGGCAGGAGGGAGGGAAGTAATTAAGAGCTGATGCTGGAAGAATGCACCTGGGTGCTTGAGCAGAGAGAGGCCCTGCTGGGTGAGAGTAAGGGTTTTTATACAAATCTAGTGACTTTATACAAATCTATATAAACAAGTGGCTTCTAGCAGATAGATAGGTGATGTAGTGCTCATATCAGCCTTTCAGAAAGAGTATGTCGCTCATCACCAAAGAATGTTATTAGCTGACAGCCTTCTAGTTGCCTCAGCTTTTGAGTCACGGGAAAGCCTTTGCCATGTCAAAATAAGCTGTGGTACAAGGGCCCGGTCATTTCTGTACACAGTGAGAATTTCCTCTAATGTCCATCTTTGTTCAAGAGATCTCTGTCGGTCTAGAAGACACTTTATTAGATCTGCATTGAAGTCATGGCATTCACAAATGTTACTTCCTAATAAATGCGTTTAATTCCTCATACTAGTTCAGCTTCTTCCTCTTGAAAGACCCAACTGACAATGGACTGTGAGAACCTGAGAAGTAGAGACCTAGAACTAATCATTGCCAAGGACTATTCCCCAGTAGTCCAGCCCTGGTCACCACTCATTCCATTGCACTCTTATTCAGCAGGTCTCAACCTGTGGGTCGCAACCCCTTTGGGGGTCAAACGACCCTTTCACAGGGGTCACCCGATTCAATACAGTGATGAAGTAGCAATGAAAATAATTTTATGCTTGGGGGGGTCACCACCCCATGAAGAACTACATTAAAGGGTCGCAGCCTGAGGAAGGTTGAGAGCCAGTAGGGGCACTGGAGGGCAGATTTAGAGAACAAACAAACGTAGAGCGAAAATAGACTTCCATGCAACTAGGAATCTAAAAGGGAGTTGAAATCCACCAAGGAACTGCACTTTCTTGACATTGGAAGGTAGAAGAAGGTTGGGTTAAATTGCTCCATCGTTTTTGCTGCACTGCAGAGTCTGTTCTGTGGCTTCATGGGAACGCAGAGGCCCTGGTGCAAGTGGCTGTGGAGGTAATCGTAGCTTCCTCATTGAGTGCTTTCTAGCGCAGTGTGAGGTTGTCAGAGGGCCATTTCTAGAACTGACATCTCCAATCTATTCAACACAATTTCCTACGTTAAACCCTCTCCTGTATCGTACACTGATCTAGGGACACAAAAAGAATACTTGGAAACAATGTAAAACCTTGATTTTTCCTTTTGAGATACAGAAACCTCAAAATCAGCACCATCTTGTGGTATGTGAGTCATGTAAGAGTACCAAGTCAGAACTCTAACTCCGCAACAAATGATATCTCAATGAGATATCACTTACTGTCTATCCTAAGGGTGATACGTAATAAGTCTGAGCATCTTAAAAATGAAAGACATCTGGGTAAGTGATAGTGGCCTGCTACTGGGGTTAAAATCTGGAAAACAGTTTATGTATATGTGTATGATTATCTAGGACTCTGAAATTCCTCTGCAAGGTGACATTTTAGAGAAACTTTTCCAGGTTGATAAGAAAATAAGTACAGAAATGTTTATTAACTCATTATTTTGATCCCAAAATGTTACTAGGAAAATAAATACACATCAGTATACAAAAATTATTATGGTATACATGATGGAATGCTAACTAGCAGTTGGAAGAGAGAGCTGGCAACCTACTTCCAAATATCAGTCACTGAAAACCCGATGGAACACAGTGATCTGAGCTGCAAGCGTTCTGAGGACGACCCAGAGCCAGGCATTCACACAGGAAGTGGCCCTGAGGTGGAGGCCAACTCGTTAGCAATCCACAGCATCAACAATACACCTGTTAAAATAAATAAACACGGTCGATCCGCATCAAGTTGGATAATTGTGAACCATATTACTGCTGAATCAAAAAATTAAGCTCTAAACGGTTAGATGCGGTGCCTTACGATTTATGTACATTTAAAATTGGAAATGACACTACGTAGATTTCAAAACCTGATTGGGAGATGTGCACTCCTTGTGAAATTGAGGGAATTCAGGGGAGGCAGAGCAGCCAGGAGTGGGAGAGGGACCCATTTGCAGTTTCAGTTTTATGCATGTTCACATGGAACACATTATTTATTATTTTATTAAAAACATACCTGAAGATCTTTTACCGTCGCTACCATAGCTGAATGTGCATGGAGGGTCACCCGATGTTCTTTGCTTTTCGAGAGATTTGACATATTTCATTGGGAAGGAGGGGAAGAAGAATAAAGAGTAAAATTTTTTAAATAAAGAAAGAAAAGAAAAAAAAAAGAAGACAACAAAAGATTTTTAGAAAATAAAGCTGAAGTCTGTGGTCTCATTGAAGCTAAGCCAATAGCTTTTTCAGCCTTTTTCTCAGCAAAGCACGACTCAAGAAAAATAACCACTGGCTTTCATTAAAAAAAAATATAGAATCGATTTGAAATTGAATTACAGAGAAATTAACAGAAATGCAATGATCAGGGGAGAAACAGCATAATATGTCAAATCTCAGCCGTTTGGTTTTCAAAAGTCTTTAGAAATCATTAGGCAATTAATCATTTCAAGGACCCTTGAGGGAGAAAAGGACATTCATTCTCATTTTAGAACTGGGAACTTAAAAGCTGCAGTGTTTGTTAAAACGTACAAAGGAAGTCTGGTCGGCACTAGGATTAAAGTTCTGTTCTGATGGTTTTTAGCTCAAATGACTTTGAAATGGTTTAATTTCTGCTTATTTGGCTTTTCTCCCACATAAGAGAGTAACTGATTGACATTACTCAAGTACTTCCTTATTTTATCTTTCCCCAAATTACTTTTGGGAGTTTTCCAACACTTTCATAAGAAGGCCTATTACTGTCTTCTATTAAACATTTTCATTTGATATGTCATGTTGAAGATAGACATGGTCACTTCCCAAATAAACAAATTAATAAAATAAAACTTACTTTGTTCTTTTCAATATTAACCCCTCTTATGACTAAAAAAATCCTGTGTCCGATAAAATAACACCTCAGCTTCCAAGTCTTGTATAGCTTTCTGAATAAATTCATGTGATTCATTTTATAAGAGATAATCCTACTTGCATTTTACCTAGTTGATAGCTTAAGTATTATATATAATGCCAGTTAAAATTTTCCTAATAAATATACATCTTCAAACAAATTACACATAGTGTCAGTTAAAGCCTTCCTAGTCAAAAAGTGAGAAAATCACAGATTTACTTTTCAATCTGGAGGTGTTATGATAAGCACACAGTGCTTACTATTTTCTACCAGAAAGTGTTACACAGGCTTTCGATGTACCATGCACATATTTAACTTCTTTATCAATATAAATTATGATTGAAATTAGATATTGACATTAAGTGATACCAAACTCCCAATACTTCAACAGCAAAAAGACTCCAGCTCCATATCTGTTTTCTATCATTTTATTTTTGTTATTGCTTTTGTTTTTTTAAACAAAACTTCATAAATACATCTCTTAATGTGAAAATATACTTACAATGGTTTGAGTTATCTCATTTACCCAGCACTTAGATTCTAGCCCCTAAAATCTCCTTAGAACTGGAAAGCTGTATTTTTTGTCTATTAACTTTGACCCAGCAGAATGTTGGAAAGCCATGCATTAGAACAAACATTTTAGGTAATTAAGGATCTAGGCCTGGATGGCTTGATCTGGAAATTCAACTGACTGTTAAATAATCATCTAATTGATACTGTGGAGAGGACGCTGGGAAGTCAAACAGGAATGATTCCACTGGATCTGGAATGGAGGTGAATTATGTGCCTATAAATTATGAGGCAGCTCTCAAGTTACTCATTGTGCTACATGAAGAGTCAAGGACACAGAGGGAGCAGAGATGCTAGTTAAGGGAATCCATACAATTAAAGCTCCTCTGTTTGAAAATCAAATTTGACTAGACAGAAAACACCTATCATTATATGCACAGTAGATAAATTGCTATTTGGGTGGAATGTATTTGTATATACGTTTGCAGCTGATGTAATCTCTTTTTGTAAATTTTCACAAATTAGACTTTCTAAACAAGCCTGATTAGGTTTATTCTCTAGCATTTTCTCAGTAGCTCAAAAATATGAGATAGAGTTTATAAAAATGTGACAGCATGGGGTGGGTTAGCAGTTGACCACTCTTAACCATCTGGGAAGAAAATATGCTGAAATAGTTCTCAAATGCTTCTCTGTGCCAGGAGGATGAGGCTTTCTACTCCTGTAAAGAGTTGCCGTCTCAGGAAATCAAAGGGAGCGGTCTACCCTGTCCTCTGGGGTCATTCGGAGTTGGCATTGACTTGATGACACTTAGGTTTTGGGGTTGTGTTTACCTGATCACTTTATCAAGCATGATGCTCTTTTGTAGCGCTGACTCCTTCTGATAATATACTCTCCTTTCTAAGAAGCATTCTGGCTAGCCTTCTTTCAAAACAGATGTTTGTTTTTCTGGAAGTTTATGGTACTTACATTATTCATTTCCAACATCAGAATTGAAATGAATCAATTCTTCTGTGGTCTTACTTACTCATTCTCCAACACACACACACACACACGCCATTGCTTGGATCAGTATACCTTAGGCCTCCAAGTGACATTTTGCTCTTCAACACTTTAAAGAGGCCTTGTGCATCAGATTTACCCAATGAAATTTATTTCTTGTGGATCCAAGCGGAACAAAATATTTGACAACTTCAATATTTTCTCTGTTTATTAAAATGTTTTCTATTGTTCTGGCTGTGAGGATTTGGGCTTTCCTTACATTGAGTTGCGATCACTACTGAAGGCTGCTATTTTTTTAACTTTCATCAACTGCTTTAAATCCTCCTAGCTACCAGCAACCAAGGTGATGTCATCTGCATATTGTTAATGAGTCTTTCTCTAAACCTAATAATCCAGCTTGTCTGATTATTTGCTCAGTGTATATATTAAATAGGTGTAGTAAAATGATGTATCCCTATTACACATCCTTCCTGATTTTAAATCACAGAGTATTCCCTTGTTCTGTTCATACAACTGCTTCTTGGTCTGTAGACAACTTATTCACAAGCAACATGAAGTGTTCAAGTTTATCCATAGTTGGTTATGTTCCACACAGTCCAATGCCTTTGGTGGTCTATAATATATAAGTAAACATCTTCCTGTTTTCATCCAAGGTCTATCTGACATCAGCAATGATGCCCTTTATGCCACATCCTCTTCTGAATCTGGTTAGAATTTCTGGCCTCTCCCTATTGATGTAGTGCTGTGATCATTTTTAAATTATCATCAGCAGAATTTTACTTGCATATGAAAGCAGTGATATTGCTAGATAATTTCCATATTTTCTTAGATCTGTTTTTCTTTGGAAGGGGCACAGGTATGTAATCTCTTCCAGTCTGTTGGCTTGCAAGCCATTTTTCAATTGTTTGACACAGAGTACCAGGTGCTTCCAGTGCTTCATCAGCTTGTTGAACCATTTCAATTGATATTCTGTCAATTCCTAAAGCCAATTACTGCCATCCACGTGCTGGTGATAGTAACAACAAGAAGGTTCCATCAACATCGCCGCCACCACCACCACCACAAACTCAGTGTTCAACTGGGAAGCCTATATATTTTTGGAAGAAAACAGTTTAATACCTGTTAATAGCTTTGACAATTTTCATTCCTATATAATTTCCTCTTTATTACTCTTCTTATACTATGTGCATTATAAAAAGTTTGAGTATTCAAATTCAAGAAGCTTCTACCATGCACAAAGTAACCAGGGAAATATTTTCAGGGCTTTGCCTGAAATTTGCTTTCAAAGCTACCCTAAGAGTTGCTGTTTGGAATTGTTTGTTAAATTATTTGCCATGATGGAAGGAAAATAAGCAATCTCTACTTTGAGCATTAACAGAATTCTCAGACAGAACTTTATAGACACGGGGGGGTTGTCAGGTGCCATCAAGTTGGTTCCCTACTCATAGCGACCCTCTGTACAACAGAACAAAACACTGCCCGGTCCAGTACCGTCCTCACATTTGATCTTGTGTGTGTTGCAGTCATTATGTCAATCTATCTTGTCACCGCCCTCCCTACTGAAACAAGCATGATGCTCTTTTCCCAGGTCTCGTCTCTCCTGAGAACATGTCCAGAGTTCAGGAGATGAAGTCGCACCTCCTTGCTTCTGAGGAGCATTCTGGCTGTACTTCTTCCAAGACAGGTCTGTTAGTTCTTTTGGTTGTCCATGGTGCTTTCAATAGTCTTCACCAGACCCACAATTCAAATGTATTGATTCTTTAGTAGTCCTTATTCAATGTCCAACTTTCACATGCCTATGAGGCCATTAAAATACCATGGTTTGGGTCAGGTACTCGCTTCAGTCTTTAAAGTAACATGTTTGCTTTTCAACACTTATAAGACCTTGTGCAGCAAATTTACCCAATAAAATGCATTGATTAATATTTTGACTGCTGCTTCCATAAGCAATGATTATGTGACCAAGCAAAATGAAACCCTTGAAAATTTTAATATTTTCTCCATTTATCATGATGGTTCCTATTGGTCCAGTTTTGAGGATTTGGGGTTTGGATTGAGTTGTAACACATACTGAAGCCTGCAATTTTCATAGATTCATCATTGCTTTTAGTGGTTAAGTGTCTTTGAATTGGTTCTGACTCATAGTGATGCAATGTACAACAGAACAAAACCCAGCACCATCCTCACAATTGTTCTTATGTTTGAACTTATTGTTGCAGCAACTGTAACTATCAATCTTATCGAAGATCTTCCTCTTTTTCAATGCCCTCTACTTTACCAAGCATGATGTCTTTCTCCAGGGACTTGTTTCTCCTAACAACATGTCCAAAGTTGATGAGACAAAGTCTCATCATCCTTGTCTCTAAGGAGCATTCTGGCTATACTTCTTCCAAGACAGATCTGTTTGTTCTTTTTGCAACACGTGGGACGTTCAATATTCTTCACCAACTCCAAAGTTCAAATGCATTGATTCTTCTTTATTCAGTGTTCAACATTCACATGCATAGGAGGCCATTGCACATGCCATGGCTTCAGCCATGCATACCTTAGTCCTCAGGGGGATGCTTTACTTTTCAGCGCTGTTTCAAAAAGTCTTGTGCCGCAGATTTTTCTAATATAATCGGTCAGTTGATGACTTGACTTCTGTTTCTATGAGCGTGGATTATAGATCCAAGCAAGATGAAACCCTTAACAACATCAAACTTTATTTATCATGATGTTACCTATTGGTCCAGTTGTGAGGATTGTGTTTTCCTCACGCTGAATTGCAATCTATAGATTTCTACAGTTTCCAATTTCTGTCAGTATGTGTTGAAATCAACTCAATATCACCTATCAACAGCTCCATTAGATTAGCTGCGGGAACCCAGGGTCGCAATGGTTCAAATTGCACTTTGTCGTCAGTTAGAATAGTAAAAGCTACATTTTCAAAGCCTACACTAACAGGACAGCTCAAGTACTATGCGGTGTCTGCAACTCCAGCTTGGTCAAATGTTGATGTCAAACCCAAAGGGGGGAAAAAATGAAAGCAGCCTACAAATGAGCATGAATTTCAGGGGATTTAGGCAATAAGGATAGGTATGGTATTTTCAGTAGTTTTTTTTCCCATAAATTACTCTGCTGTTGAAATGGTGCGACTGACACTGCCACTGTCCACTTCCTGTCCCCTTTCATCCTTCTTCTTTCTTTTTTTATCATCCTTCTTTCTTACTGATCTGACACTCATTCAGCTTGTTAAAAAACACGAGCTCTTTTGTTAATGATTCTGTTAGTTTTGTTAAGTGCCATGCTGTCATTTTCTACATACAGTGATCATATGTGCAACAGAAGGAATCCCTGCCTGATCCTACACCACCTGATCCTATACACCTGATCCTACACCACCTGATCCTACACCACCTGATCCTACACCACCTGATCCTACACCACCTGATCCTACACCATCTGATCCTATACCACCTGATCCTACATCGCCTGATCCTACACCACCTGGTCCTACACCACCTGATCCTACACCACCTGATCCTATATCACCTGATCCTCTACCACCTGATCCTCTACCACCCGATCCTACACCACCTGATCCTACACCATCTGATCCTATACCACCTGATCCTACATCGCCTGATCCTACACCACCTGATCCTACACCACCTGATCCTACACCATCTGATCCTATACCACCTGATCCTACATCGCCTGATCCTACACCACCTGGTCCTACACCACCTGATCCTATACCACCTGATCCTATATCACCTGATCCTCTACCACCTGATCCTCTACCACCCGATCCTACACCACCTGATCCTCTACCACCCGATCCTACACCACCCGATCCTATACACCTGATCCTACACCACCTGATCCTACACCACCTGATCCTCTACCACCCTCACACGTGTTGCTCTGTTTGAGTCCATTGTTGCAGCCACGGTGTCAATTGATCTTGAAGGTCTTTTTATCTTTTTGCTGACTTTTTACTTTACTAAGCCTAATACCCCTTTTCAGGGATTTTTCCCTCCTGATAACACATCTAAAATATTTGAGACAGAGGCATCAAAATGTCTAGGAACCATTCTGGCTAGCTGTTCAAATTCTCTGTCTTATACTGAGTAAAATGTGTTGCACAGTTCTCTCCCATTCTGTCCAGGACCTCATATAAAGATCCCTCTTAGAAAGGTTAGTAATAAGAGCTGGGTACAGTTAGTTCCTCTGGGGTCAGGTCAAGGAGGCTGGTTCTGTATGGTCCATGAAACCTATGGATTAATTGTTTTTAATTAGCCACACAGTACTGGCTTAAGTTCTGGTTACACAAGGCTGTGGTGAAAATGCAGTGTTCACTGTGCTAGCGAGCATACCACAAACTTCAGAGGATGCACTTCTGGGCAAGTGTATCTGGTTATCTGGTCCCTACCACAATTGGAATTTTGTTTGCCGTCATTCAGAATGTTAGCACTGGTTTCCAATTCCCCTTTCCTTGAGGTCATTCGGTGTCTTCCTGAAATTGGGATTTGGTCTCTCTATCCTTTCCTTTGCAGAGCCAGGTTCCAGGGTTGTCGTCTGTATAATTGTGCTTGGTTCCCATGTTTTTGTTGTGGAGAGACTGCATAGTGGATCTGTCTAGTCTGTCATCTCGACCACCCATTCCTTTTTATTGAATTTCTCTGTTGTTTTTTCTAACTTTCATTTAATTGATTGTTGTCTTGTCTTTATTGGATTATCCTTTTGGCTTTCATTAAATTTAGTTTTTCTAATTTCATTGTTTGTGTGTGTGACTTCCTCTCTAACCCATGAGTAATTTAGAAATGTGAGGTTTCATTTCAGGTGTTTGGGAATGTTTCTGTTATTTTCAGCTATTTATTTCTAGTTTGATTCCATTGGTGTCAGAAAAATATTATGTATGATAGTATTTATTTTAAATTTGTTGAAGTGTTTTATGGCCCAGGAGATGTTCCATCTTGGTGTATATTCCAGGAGAGCTTGAAGACAATATGTATCCTATTCTTATTGGATGAAATAGTCTATAAAGCTTGAGTAACAACTGGCAGTTGATGATATTTAGTTATTTGGTTTTTTGTGTCTCATTTTTCTATCAATTATTGAAAAAGGATATTGAATTTCCAAATATAATCATGAATTTATTTCTCCTTTATTTCTATCAGCTTCTGACTTGCATGTATTGTGGATCTAGTACTTGATATACTCAAAATTTGGTAGAATTTCAATGGTTGCATATTTTATTATTCCATTTATAAAATATTCTTTAAATGAAAAAAATTATAGACACAGAAAACAGGTTACTGGTTGGCAAGGGATAGGCTTGTTGGCAAAGGTTGGATATAATTACAAGTGGTTAGCAGAAGGGATGGTTTTATGGTGATGGATCAGTCCTACATCTGTAATGTAGTTATATGGATAGTGTGTATATACATGTAGATAAATCTTATATAACACTAAAACAGTATATCAAAACCAGGGATTTGACAGTAATATAGTGTGCATGTACAGTCTTATGTGACTTTATCAAAAAGATAGATGATATATATATATATTGTAAGCATTTGGTAAGGAAATTTCAACAAAGATGCCCAGTTTAAGATACTAATACTAATTCTTTAGTATTAGTATTTTTTAGGACAAACTTTCTTTTATTCAAATTTCATTTCCACTGCATTAGTGATCATTGGAAACCTTATAAATAATAGTTGAGTTAAACCTGTATGACCAAAATTCATTCCTTTTAGTTATAAGTTAAATTTGATTTTTTCTATTAACATGTGTTTAATATTTCACCTTTGTCATTGAAAAAAATATCTTGTAAACATTTCATAAATACAATGCTCTCTAGTACATTCCCCTATTACTGCCATCAAGTCTATACAGACTCACAGTGATCCTATAGGCCAAAGTAGAATGGTCACTTTGAGTTTCTGGGGCTGTAAATTTTTTTAAAACATTTCATTAGGGGCTCATATGACTCTTAACACAATCCAAGCATATACATACATCAATTGCATAAAGCACATCTGTACATTCTTTGCCCTAATCATTTTCTTTTTTTACATTTTATTAGGGGCTCATACAACTCTTATCACAATCCACACATATACATACATCAATTGTATAAAACACATCCGTACATTCTTTGCCCTAATCACTCTCAGAGCATTTGCTCTCCACTTAAGCCCTCTGCATCAGGTCCTCTTTTTTTTTTTCCTCTCCCTCCCCGCTCAGGGCTGTAAATCTTTATGGAAGTAAAGCCTCATCCTTCTGCCTTCAAAGAGCTGGTGATTTCAAACTGTTGACCTTGTAGTTAGCAGCCCAACTCTTAATCTGTTATGCCACCAGGGCTCTTTATTCTGAGTCAATGCAATAATGAAAATCCAAATTTATCCACAGAGAAAATAATACAAAAACACGCATATACAAATACACACAAACTGTGGGCTGATGATTGTGTAACAAACAATACATCACAAGATTTCTTCATACAGTAACCACAATTAGTCATTCAAAATATGGTTTTATTTATGAGAAGATGATCTAACAACAACTCCTCCAAATTGTGGTAATTATACAATGTTAAGAGATACCTGACTAACCAACTGATCTCACCTAGAAATAGAAGTGCTGGTTTGTGGACAACATACCACTAAGCATTCAAAGCTAGTCTGGTCTTATTTAATTATGCTCACCATAAGCTTCGATGATGAAGCCAAACCATAGGGAAATATGCTATTTTTAAAAATACTTATTGCTATATTTTACCAAATGTCCAAATATGTAGCATGTTATGTGTGGCTTGGCAAAGTAGCTTCTTGGGGATATTTTATGTACTACTTAAATCAAAAACATTTTCAGTGATTTCTCAAAAGAAGTAGAAAAATATTGTGAAAAAAAAAAGAGAAAAGTTAAAAGTTAGGCTGTCAACATTCAAAGATTGATTGCTGCTATTTCACGTGCATTGGGATTAGACTTCCATATGATCCCCTTCGCAGTTTGGATTACAATAGTTCAAATGACTCATTAGGCTCTGTAAGTAGAATATAAGATGTGTTTGAAGGGGGGGGGGGATCTAGACATACACAGAAAAACGGAGACAACAGTAGATACAGAGATGTAGGGACAAAACAAGAGAGTCAAGAATGAGAAAACACCCGATTGTTGTAAGGTGTCACGGTGTCAGTTCTGACTCTGATACACAACCGAAGGAGGCTCTGCACCGTCCTCACTGTCATTCTTCCGTGTGAGCCCTTTACAACACTCACTTGATCCTTAATCACAAATCGCCACAGGGTTGTGACTGAAAACAGCACAAAGCCCCTATCCTCCAAGTTGGTGGGATAGAGTATGACATAGATCCAGCAAGCTAGAATCAAAGTGCCGGCAAGATTGTGCTGCTTTCTAAAACCTCAAGGGGTGAGTCCATGTCCGTGCTCATTTAGGCTGCTGGTAGGATTCAGTTTGCTGTGATGGGAGACCATTTCTTTCCTGGCATTCAGTTGAGTTCCCAGTTCCTAGGGGTCACCCACAGTATTTGCCTAGTGGCTTCCTTCATCTTCAAAGCCAGAAACAATGGACCACTTTCTTCTCCATGTCTCATCTCTCCTTCCAAATCTCTCTCGTTGACTTTTCTGCCTCCTTCTTTCAAAAGGCCATGTTATTTTGGGTCCACACAAATTATTCACCATCCTCTCTCTATGTTAAATCTAGCTTGTTAGCCATTTTACTTCCATTCACAGTGTTTCTTTTAACATGCGTTATGAACATATTCACAAATTGCAGAGAGTAAGGTATGGACATTCTTGGGAGGTCATTATTCTACCTAGTGAAGTCTTATTTAAATAGAAGAATAAAGTATCTCTAGGAAAATCTATATGAATCCTGTACACAGGTATTACGTATTGATGTATTTGTGATTTCATTGAATTAGCCTAGTTGGCCAGTATCTACTATTGAAACTTTATTGCAAAACACAATTAAAACATTTTAATAATCATTTTATTGAAGGCTTTTTCAGCTCTTATAACAACAATACATACACCAATCACCAAATGTATCCAGCACATTTGTACATATGTTGCCATCATCATCTCTGAAACATTTTCTTTCTATTTGAGCCTTGGTATCAACTCCTCTTTTTCCCCTCTCTCCCAGAACCCCTTTGTGAATCCTTGATAATTTATAAAATATTTTAATTTTCATATTTGACACAGTCCACTCACCCTCATCTCTGTTGTTCGTCCCCCTTGGCAGGTGGAGGTGGGATTATATGTCGATCATTGCATTCAGTTCCCCCTTCTGCCCCCACTTTCCCCCTACCCTCATGAAATTACTACTCTCATTATTGGTCCTGAGGGATTCATGTGTCCTCGATGCCATGTGTCAAGGGCTCTTATTTGTGTCAGTGTACATGTGCTGGTTTAGCTAGATTTGTAACATAGAACTGGGGTCATGATCGTGGGGAAGGGGGAAGCATTAAAGAACTAGAGGAATGTGGTATGTTTCATCAGTGCTGTACTGCACCCTGGCTGGCTCATTCCTTCTTTGTTAGTCTTCTGTGAGGGGATGTCCAATTGTCTATAGATGGACTTTGAGTATCCAGTCCGACCTCCCTCATTCACATCAAAATGGTTGTTTGTTTTGGGTCTTCTGATACCTGTTCCTGTCAACACCTCGTGATCACACAGATTGGTGTTCTTCCTTGTGGGCTTTGTTGCTTCCCTGCTAGATGGCCACTTGGTTATCTTCAAGCCTTTAAGGCCCCAGATGTTATATCTTGTAATAGGGGCGCCTTAGCTTTGTTCACCACATTAGCTTATGCACCCACTTTGCCTTCAGCGATTGTGTCAGGAAGGCAAGCATCACGGAATGCCAAGGTATTAGAAGAAATTGTTCTTGCATTGAGGGAGGACTTGAATTGAGGTCCAATGCCCATCTGCTGACTGTAAATATATGTACTTAGACCTATATTCATATCATTATATATTAATATATTTACACATGTACATGCCTATGTTTATACCTCTATAAATGTCTTTTGCCTTCTAGTTCTTTACACTATTTCTTTTTCCTTTCCTCCAGTCCCACTATCATTCATGTTCAACCTTCATTTGGCTACATTGCACTTGATCGAACCCCACCAGGCATTCTATATCCTCCTCGCCTTCAATTTTAGATCCCCTGTTGTTCCCTTGTCCTTGGGTTTGTTGGTTCCCCACTCCTCCACTCCCCTGTTCCTATGGAAGCAGTGGTACCATTGTTTTCTCCTTGAGATTGTTTACCTTGCCAATCTTATGTAGATAAACCTGATAAAAAAGAACAAATAGCCTATGAATAGTTCCGGGTCTCTCTGCTGATCCTTAAAAATGTTTTCTGATTGGTTCCGATGCATTGCCAATCCCTGTTGCCCCAAGTCTGAAGTCTACGTTCAGAACTCCTTGGGGACTTTGTTGCTCTGCTCCCTTTGCTGTTCTGTTGTGCTCCCATCCGTGTTATGCCTTGGTGTGTGTGGGGAGTGGGGTGGGGGTGGGGATAAGACCAGACACAATTCCCACAAAGTGTCTCTGTTGCTACCCCCCCCCCCATAATGCTGTGGGTCAGTAAGGGATGTCACTTCTCATGGTGAAGCTGACCCTAAGGCGGTCCTCTCTATGCGCTGACTTCTCTGAGCACGAATGTCATTCTTGAAGCTTGGTGGGCCAGGATGCTGTTCTCTCTCTCTCTCTCTCTCTCTCTCTTTTTCTCTTTCTCTCTCTCTTGCTCCCATGTGGTCTGGGCAGACCCACCACTCTCCCCAGGCTGTATCTTCAGTGCTGTCCTCTGTAGTGCATCTCTCTAGGGAAGGGGCTCAACGTAGCAAATCACAAATTTGACAAAAGTTTCCAGAATAAAAACACTTTAAAAACTAGATAATTTGACCATGGAAAGAAGTAATAAGAGAAATAAGTCATAGTAAAGTAAATTAAAATAAGAATCCATAAGTCTGTAAAAATAAATAAACAAATAAATTGAAAGGAAAAAAAGCCAAAGCCCTTTGTTAATGTAGAATGCCAAAAAGCAAGTTTACAAGAGATGAGAGAATGATACCTGCACAGTTTGACAATCAAGTTAGTAAACAGTAGTCCAGGGAGACATCAATGAGTGTGACATCCATTGGAGGATGAACAACATATAGTTTCATGATCTCGAAAAAATCTCTTCTTAAGACATTTATTAACTGCAGAAAGTAAAATACTAACTTGAGAGGACAAAAGCCTTATCATCATTTTAAATATGTAATCAAAATTATCCTCACCAATACTGGTATCTTCTAATATGTTCAGAAGGTACAGCCTTCTTTCTTTGACATAGCTTCTCCAAATCGCAAGGTAAATTTAATATTGAGGAAACAATAGACAAATCCAGATTCAAAGGCAAATGGCCCAGACTTCTCAAAATTACCAAGATCATAAAAGGCAAGAAACATACATAGAATTGCTTGAGATTAAAAAAAGAAAAAAGAAAGAGAAAAGGTGGGGTTGGAGATGGCTAAAGTGAGATGATGGCATGGGGGGAGCAGGGTACCCAAAGTAGGGGGAGAGTTTTGGTTTTGTCTCCACAGAATTGGAAGTATACAGACCCTACCATGGTGTGCCGAACCATGAGGGCAAACTAAACACATGGAGGAATGCAGGAAAAGATTGGGCTATAGGACTTGTCCCAACCAGAGCCAAACTGACTCCCTCCCTAGAAGTATGTGTGACAGAGAACAACACTAAACCTTCAGGCTGGGTAGAGGAGCCAGCATGCCATGCCCACACTGAAATGAACCAAGAAGGACAAAAAGAAAGGGACAGCTGGCCTAGACCCCATACTGACACACCAAGCCAGGAGGACAGCGTCCTTGCATGGAGCTGCTAAGGCACAAAAGGACTGAGGGCCGAAAACAGCATATGGCATGTTGTCCCCTTACTGGCACATACTGTGACAGAGGACAATTCTGGGGCCACATGATGGGAGGTAGTGCTGTCTGAACCCCTCACAGTGAGGCCAATCAAGAAGGGAACATAACAGACCAGAAACTGGAGCAAAGCAAAGCTACAATGCCCCTAAAGAGCCCAAAAAATAGAATTCAGGCTCGGAGGGTCAGCTCTCAGAATTCCCCCAGGACCAGTTGGGAGACAGTCATAAAGGTCAGCAGACAGACCTGGAATTATGTATGTCTTTTCTCTCTTTATTCTCCTTTTCTTTTTTCAACCTTTTGTTTTCTTTTTGTTTTGTCTATGTCATTGTCGGCTTGCCTATTAATATAAGACCGGCATGGGAAGCAAGCTCAAGGAGAAAGCAACAGGACTGATAGTACCAGAGGGACTTGGGGGAGAATGTGGTCGGGGAAGGGTGCGGTGAGTAACAACACTATAGAGGGGGGAACAACTAGTGAATTAAAATCAACATATAGAGATTCTGGGAGTGTCAGAGCAACAGGAAACTAGCTGAGAGGAAGTACCAAGAGGCAGAAAAAAGGGAGAATGTGATGGTGGGGCAAGAGGAAGGTAAGAAGAAACAGAGGATCTAGGAAGCAAAGCAATGGGGCAAAGGATAGAAGTATAAGCATAAGTGTGTACATATATAAAAACATTAATTCATAAAGAGAAAAATTGACATATGTACATATATTTATATGGCAATACACTTAGGTAGTGGACAAACTGTGGGCCTCTGCTCATACACTCCCTCAATACAAGAACACTTCATTCTAACAAATTGGCAATCTGAGATGCTCACCCTCCCGACACAATCGCTGAAGGCCAAATGGGTGCATAAGCAAATATGGTGAATAAGGTGGATGATGCCCAGCTACTAAAAAATATAGTATCTAGGGTCTTAAAAGCTTGAAGTTAAACAAACAGCCATCCAGCAGAAAAGCAACAAGCCCACATGGAAGAAGCATACTGCCGGTGCGACCATGGAGTCATCAGGACTGGGTAAAAGGCATCAGAAGACACATAGCAAACAAATAGGGGGGTTGGAACAGGGACCTGAAACCCGTCTGTAGACAATAGAACATTCCCCCAAAAGGGGGCCACAGGGAAGGGATGAGTCAACCAGGGTGCAGTAAAGCATCGATGAAACACACACTGTTCCTCTGGTTCCTGGAGGCTTCTTCATCCCCTACTATCATGACCCTAGTGCTGCTTCTCAATTCGACTAGACCAGAGCATGTGCACAGGGAGAGATAAGAGATGATAGCTCTCCACATGACACGGAATCCAGGAACAGGAGTGGGAATATCAATGCCAGAAGAGTAGAGGTAAGGGAGAGGATGGGAGAAAGTGGGACTGATCACAACGATTGACACATGACCATACAACCCCCTCCGGGGGAAGGGAAACAGCGGTCAGTGTGAGATATGAAAATAATAATAATCAATAATCTATCAAGTGGTCATGGGAGAGGGGGAAAGAGGGGGAAAAAAGAGGAGCTGATACCAAGGGCTCAACAGAAAGTAAATATCTAGAAAAGAATGAAGGCAACATTGGTACAAACATGCCTGATACAATCGATGTACGGGTTGTAATAAGAGTTGTAAAAGCCCCCAATAAAATGATCATTTAATTAAAAAGAAGAAAAGAAAGAATCAATAATTGAAACAAACCAGTTTTAAAATTTGATACTGAAGCATAAAAATATTAATTTTATAATAAATGAAATTATTGAAACACATGGCAAAATTAAATAAGGTTCATAAGTTATCTGGAGGAGCCTGGGTGATATAGTGGTTGAAGGGCTGGAATTCTGATAGGTCAGTGTTTTAAACCTATAGTCACTTCTCATCACAAGGAGGTGGCTGTCTGCTTCAGTAGAGAGGTATAACCTTGAACATCTCATGAGCAAGTTCTGCTCAGACCTACACATTCTCTACTTGTTGAAATCAACACAATTGCAGAAAGTTTTTAAATGTATATTAAACACTCACTCACTTACTGACATCAAGTGGAGTATGACTCAGCAACACTAAAGGACAGGGTAGAACTGCCCCTGTGGGTTTCCAAGCCTGTAACTTTTTTTTTTTAACATTTTATTAGGGACTCATACAACTCTTATCAGGAGTAGAAAACCTCATCTTTCTCCAGAAGAGTGGCTCGTGGATTCAAACTCCTGACTTTATGGCTAAGAGCCCAATGCATAACACCCTATGTCTTCAGTTTCCACCCATTAGACACTAGTTTTGTTTCTTTCCTCCTTTTGCCTAACTGTTCTTGCCTTCTGAACAGTTGTTTTGGAAAAATGCTTCCCTCGTGACCTTGAGTGGTTTATTCCAAGAGTACATCCCTCTCCAGGATTACTCTTCCCTGACACATTATTGTGTGGCCTCAGGATGTTACCAAAGGCAGCAGAACAAAGGTGGTACCATTTGTAAGTACAATGAGTTTGTGGGATCTGACAGACAATATAAATTAGAGCGGAATAACAATTATCAATAAACAGCCACTTTTACATTTCTACGTAAAGAAAATAAGAAAACAATTAAATTGTAGAAGGTAAGTCAGGCAGGTAATCTCTCATCTAAGCATGTTTTTTATATCTCTTTAAAAGTCTCCCTCATTTTGTCTAATGATACTATTACCTGAAAGAGAATTGACCCTTGTGATCTTTTCTTTTTTTCCCAATTTATACACACACACACACACACATATATATATTTACATCATTCCATAAATCAATTGCATCAAGGAGAATTGTACACTTGCTACCACAATCAGGTTCTTTTTTAAATAATCATTTTACTAGGGGCTCATACAATTCTCATCACAATCCATACGTACATCAATTGTGTAAAGAACATTTGTACATTCATGGCCCTCATCGGTCTCAAAACATTTGCTAGCCACGTAAGCCCCTGACATCAGCTCCTCATTTTACCCCTCCCTCCCAACTCCCCTTCTCTCATGAATCCTTGATAATTTATAATTTATTATTTTGTCATACCTTGCAATTTCCAACATCTCCCTTGACCCACTTTTCTGTTGTCTGTCCCCCAGGGAGGAGGTTATATGTAGATCCCTGTTATTGGTTCCCCCTCTCCACTCCACCCTCCCTCTACCCTCCTGGTATCCTCACTTTCACCACTGGTCCTGAAGGGATCATCTGCTCTCGAGTCGCTGCGTTTCCAGTTCCTATCTGTACCAGTGTACATCCTGTGGTCTAGCCAGACTTGCAAGGTAGAATTTGGATCAAGATAGCAGGGCGGGGCGGTCGGGGGGGGGGGGGAGGGAATGGGGGAAGCATTTAGGAACTAGAGGAAAGTTGTATGTTTTATCATTGCTATACTGCACCCCGACTGACTCGTCTCCTCCCCGTGACCCTTCCATAAGGGGATGTCCAATTGAACAATCTGTTTCTAAGCATTCTTTTTCTACATTGATTCCTTGATATCATCTCCATTCACCCTCTTCTCCACCACTGAACACCCCTCCCTCAAAAACCTTTATTCTTCTTGATATCTCTATAGAGATATCAATCCTGGGTTTCATATGTGGAAAAGCAGAAAAAATATAACACAACTTCAAGAGGGTAAACTCCAATGACATGACGCCTCTGAAGTACATCCTACTATGGACAAGCAAAAACCAAACAGAACAAGACAAACCAAAGACACAGACAATTGAGGAAACCAGATCTGATTCACTGCAAATCGTAGAGGGAATCTACTGACAAAGTTCAACTGTCTGGGAGGAAATGGCAGTGCCAAGTACCGACAGGGATGGATATGACAAGAACTCACGTATTTTTCTGATTTGGAAGCATAAAACAAAAACATCATTCTGGAAAACTGTGAGAGATTCTAAGCACAAACCTCCACCTTGAACATTTAAACTGGAGAAATGGATGCAGACTGACATGTGCATGGACCATCATAGCAACAGTAGCCAAAGTAGTCCTTAACTGATAGAAACACAAATGTCTAACAACAGGAAATGAGCACATTCTTTGTGGAAGATCCATAAAATAAAATAGCACTTGGCAATTATAGCAACAACAAGCAAATAACACATGCAATAACATAGATAAAATCTGACAAAATGCCGGGAAAAGTGTGATAAAAGAAGAGTATGTAATTTCATCTTTATAAAGTTCAAGAACAAAACCCCACAGAAACAAGCTCATGGTGCTGAAAAATCAGACCATTGGAGAAGCTGGAGATATCAATTGGAGAGAAGCAAAAAAAAAAAACCCTTATGGATGATAGAAATGGCCTTCAGTATTGGCATAGCAGATACAGCTGTCAAATGTATAAAGCCGTATACTTAAAATTTGTGTATTACTTAATATGAATTTCATTTCAGAAAGTACTCTTTCTCTTAAGTAAATGTCGATGGATGTCTGGCCATATCTGCTTAGCCCCTTAGATTTACTCATCCTTAAGACACTTAGCAAATAAGAATTTTCATCACGTTGTACACTTTACCTAGTAAATCCTAGTACTAAATTTACAAGGAGGGCAGTGCTGGTTCAGGGGGATTCTCACGTTCCATGCAGGAAACTTGGGCCAATGCACCTCAAGTACAGCCACGACTCGACTGTCAGTACACACTTCTATGTTGCTGTAATGCTGAATAGATTTCAGTGATGCTTTCAGATGAAACTGGACTAGAAAGAAAGGCCTGGCTACCTACTTTCAAAAACCAGTGCATGGAAACCCTTGGGGTGATAGTGGTCTGGTTCTGTTGTGCACAGAGTTGTCCTAAGTCAGGAACTGACTCTATGGAAGCTGACAACATTTACAAGATGATTTCGTCTATTGAAATTATTTCTGAAAGAAGAGGCCCCACTTTTTGAAGGCTTTTTGTAGGCTTTTTGAAGAATTGATTCACAATATGACTAAATCGCTTTATCCTATATTAGAAGAGTTTGAAGAATGAAGCTTCCTTTCACAATTTAATTTGTTATTAACTCACCAAATTTCTTTTCAACCACATTTCATCTCTATGGCAATGGGCCACATGGGTCTCCAGATCAAGTACCCAACAAGATGGGTTTCTGGGGAAGGTAAAAGGTGCAGGAGTGCCTCACAATGAAATATTTACCCTGGGGAAATTTCTGTTCCTGAGGATGAAATGCAAATTTGTTTCCAGTAGCCTGAGGTAGGATAGTGGTTTTTATGGTTTTGCTTCAAAAACTGATGAAAACTGTGAGTGAGTTCATCTCTTTTTATAAGGCTATTTGGTGAGGTTTTCCAACATGATCTAATCTTGCCCTGGAAAACGAACTAAAAGGAGTTGACTGGTTATTAGGCATGAGTTCACTAGCCCCACTTTACAGGCATCCAAGCAAATGTCTTCATGGCCGTCTCCAAGCTGTCCCTGTCCCAGTTGGGTTCAGGGACCTCCCTGTGACTTCAGCGGGACTTCCAGGGCAGAATGGCCTCCAAGACCTTTCATATTTTAAGTGTGCTTGTCTTTCCATTACCTCCTCCTATTTTCAGAGCTATAATTTAACTTCCCAAATTAAGACCAGGTTTAAAACCAATAACCTCTGCTCCCTCCCAGACACAATCGATTGTGCCTGGATTAAAAACACCACCAACACATTTGTTTTTCTCTGTTGAAATGACATAATTTAGGTGGAAATGACACAGGTGAATTGTATTTGTTTTCAACTTTTCCAACACACACCTGATGTAAGTGAAAAGAAACCATATTAGTCTGAAACATCAGCCAACTCCCACTTAACAGGGAACAATAAAGAAATCTGGCTGCATAATATTTTTCATGTTAACTTACATACTAATTCACACTGAGTAAGATGAACAAATATCTTCTGTGAATATGTTTGCACTACATTTATGCTGCTTAAGTAAAGATGCAGCGGTGTTTACTTTCTTTACAAAATCTGTTAATCTTAATTTTTAATAGCAACTATCCTCCAAGAAGTTAGGAAATCCTTAGGGTGACTAATATATACTTCTTTTTCCTGTTTTTTTTTTTTAACTGCAGAAACCTGAGGAGTGTTCCTTTACAGAATTATAAGCGAACGGTTTAAGGAAATGCTAAAGAAACAGGGAATTCAGCTATAACGAGATTAGTATTCATCAGAGAAACCTATGGGAGAAGTTCAAGCTTTTATTTGGGACATTTAAAAGGGACATTCATGTTTTATTTTTAGGGACATTGCTGAACCAGAATTTTTGGCAAGGAACACATCGTTTACCTTCTTCTCCGGAAAGAGTGGCAATATTGAGAGATATTTTTCAAATATTACAACACTAGGTGAGTGTTTCTGTATCTAATGGGTAGAAATCAGGGGTGCTTCCCAGCATTCTACAATGCACAGGATTGCCCTTACAACAAAGTCTGATCTCATTAAAAATGTCAATAAACGCTACAGTAGTGGATTGTGGCTTTGGGAGGCTTTAAAACTGTCACATCTGTGTGACTATGTTACTTTTTATGGTTAAGTCACCCAGGGAACTCAAAGGAGAGGGAAGACTACAATAACACTGAAAATTTTACAAAAGCAGATTTAAACCATTTGAAGAAAGAAAAAAGGAAGAAGAAGCAGAAGCAGTGGCAGTCCAAATCTCAAAAGGAACATTAATTCAAACCACCATTTCTACTTGCATGCTGAAATACACTCAAATACCAACCTGCGTGATGAAAAGATCCTGTCAACATCAACTTCACATTTTTTTTCAAAATGTTCTGCTGGCAAGGGATATGATACTTCTTAGTGATACATTAATTAAATTAATTATTCATAATTCCTATTTAAACCATCCTATGTGTGAACTGAAAGATGTTCATTTGGAGAAAGGATTTGTTCCTTCCACCATCAAAGCAAGAACATTTGAACATAATTCCATGTGTACCTACTTAAAGGGTTTACAGCTGACAACTAAGGGGCTAAATATTGGGCTGCTAGACACAAAATTGGTGATTCAAACCCCCTAGCCACTGCATGGGGGAAAGGCTGTCTGGTCACCAAAGGTTTACAGGTTTGGAAATCCTAAAGAGCAGTTCTACTCTGTCCTGTATAGGATTGCCATGAAGCTGTATTGACCCTGTAGCAGTGAGTAGTAGACAACAAAGGAGGAATTTGATGTTCAATTATTTTAAAATGCCCTAGATAGCAGGAAGTATACTTCCTTTTTGGTTGTATCCTCTCATCATGCTAATTCAATCTGAAGGCTGAGCAGATAAGCAGAGAATCTGGCTTATATGAAGAAAAACTCAACATCGCCATTGGGAGAAGGCTTATTGACAAGCTACAATAGACAGATGATACAACATTACTTGTTGAAAGCAATCAAGACTTGAAACTTTTGTTGATCGAAATCCAGGATTGCAGCCTTCGGTATGGATTGCAATTCAATGTAAAGGAGATTAACATTCTCACAATTGGATCAATTAGGTAACATCATGAGAAAAGATGGAAGTTGTCAAGGATTTTGTGTTGCTTGAATCCACAATCAATGCTTATGGAAGCAACCATCAAGAGATCAAATGATACATTGAGTTCGGTACATCTACTACACAAGGTTGCTTTAAAGTGTTGAAAAGCAAGGTTGTTAGTCTATGGCAGTGGTTCTCAACCTTCCTAATGCTGCAACCCTTTAATGCAGTCCCTCGTGTTGTGGTGACCCCCCCAACCATAAAATTCTACTTGTTGGTACTTGATAACTATAATTTTGCTACTGTTATGAATCGGGTGAGTCCTGTGAATGGGTCATTCGGTCCCCCAAAGGGTCATGACCCAGAAGTTGAGAACCACTGCACTACAGACTAAGGTGCACCTGTACCAAGACATGGTATTTTTAATCACCTCATAAGTATGTGAAAGTTAGACATTGAATAAGAAAGACAGAAGAAAAAATTGAATTATGGGTATGGCAAAGGATATTGAAAGTACCATGGACTGCCAAAAGAAAAAAAAATCTGTCTTAGAAGAAGTGCAGTCAGGGAGCCAGCCTCAATCCCAACTACATGGACAGCTGCCCTTTCCCCCAGAAGAATTTACTTCAACTCTATGTACCCTGGTGCAGATGGGAGCTGGGAACACGAGGAATTCAGGACAGATAAACCATTCAGGACCAATGGTGAGAGTGGCAATACTGGGAGGGTGGAGGGAGGGTGGGGTAGAAATGGGGAACTGGTTACAAGGATCTGCATATAACCCGTTCCATGGGGGATGAGAAACAGAAAGGTGGGTGAAGGGAGACATCAGAAAGTGTAAGACATGGAAAAATAATTATTTATAAATTATCAGGAGGAGGAGGGAGGGAGGGAGGGTGGGAAGGAAGGGGAAAAATGAAAAGCTAGTATCAGGGGCTCAGTTTGAAGGCAGATGTTTTGAATATGATTATGGTAACAAGTGTATGAACCTGCGTGACACAATGGATGGATGGATGGATTTTGATAAGAGTTGGATGAGCCCCAGTGTAATGATTTTAAAATAAATAAATAAATAAATAAAGAATGCAAATGAAAACTGTCAGAATTAGAAGAAGTAGTACAGTCTGAATGGTCCTTGAAGGCAAGGATGGTGAGACTTCATCTCACACACTTTGGACATGTTTTCAGGGTAGACTAGTCCCTGGAAGAAGACATCATGCTTGATAAAGCAGAGGATTTTGGAAAAAGAGGTTTGGAAAAAGAGGGAGGCCCGAATACAGTGGTGGCTACAAAGGGTCATAAGTGGCATAAGATCAGTTCTGAGAATGGCTCAGGACTTAGTGGTGTTTCATTTTGTTGAACACAGGGTTGCTATAACTAAGAACCAACTTGAGAGCCTCTAATAGCCTAATTCCTATCGAACAAGTTAGACTTTCTACACCAAGATTTATTTGCATATTGAAAAGGTGCATTTTGTTAAAAAAAAGTCCTATTCCCTATCAATCTTTATATAAATATAGAACTATTAGACAACAAAAAGAAATCAAGGGAACGCAAATAAGCAAAAAAGTAAAACTCTCCCTATTTGCAAAGGCAATGATCCTATATATAGAATCCCCAAAACTCACTACAAAGCCTATTGGCAACAATTGAGAGATAATGCACAATAGTAAAATTAACAACCAGAAATCAGTTGGATTACTGTATACCAAGGAAGAGAGCTGTAAAGAAATGATACCATTTATAATAACCACACAAAAATGAACTACTTTGGGATAAAACTAATGGAAACAAAAATCTAGACAGGGAAAACTAAAGAATATTACTATAAGAATCCAAACAAAAGATCTACAAAATTAGAAGAAAATCCTGGCCACATAGTCTAGGATAGGCTGACAATCTTGTGAAAATGTCATTGCTACCTAAAACAATCTACACTATAATGTAGATGTAAACCCAATCCAAATCCCAAATGCATTCTTTAAAGAAATGGAAAAACTAATTACCAATTTCAAACAAAAAGGTCAAAGACCTTGGATAAGCAAATAACCTCTTAAAAAGAAGCATATATTTCTATAAGGACAAGATAGGCGGATGAACAATCTTGAGGAGAGAACAATGGGACCAATGGTTCAGGGAGACATGGGAGAGAGAGAAATTGGAGAAGAGGAGGTGGGTGCTAACAAACCTAGAGATAAGGGGAGAATACGTGATCTAAAACTGATGGCAAAGGGGGCATAGAATGCTGGGGGACAGATGGGGGGCATCGATCAAGAGCAATGTAGCCGAGGGGAATTACCAAAACCCAAATGAAGTGGGATGGGGGAAAGCATAATAGTGGGATAGGGGGAAATTAAAAGGACATAGAGGAAAGAACTGGGAGTACAGTACATTTATAGAGATATACATAGAGGCATGTATATATGTAAATATATTATATTATATATTGTATAGGATATATTCTATAATGTATATTATTATAATATATTATAATTATATATGTGTTATATATTATATACATTATATACAATGACAGGAGAAATTATCTATGTACATATATTTATTTATAAAGTATTACAATAGTAATACCATTGGGCCTCCACTCAACTACTCCCTCAACACAAGAGCAATTTGTTCTACTAACATAGCATTCTGTGATGTTAACCTTCCCTGACAGGATCTCTGAAGACATTTGCATAAGCAAATGTGGTGAAGAAAGCTGATGGAGCCTGGCTACCATATAACATATAATGGATAACATATACCATACCATATAACATCTGGAGTCTTAAAGGCTTGAAGATAAACAAGCAGTCATCTAGCAGAGAAGCAAAATAATCTACATGGAAGAAGCACACTAGCCTGTGTGATCATGAGGTGTCAATGGGATCAGGTATCAGGTATCAAAGACCCAAAACAAAACAAACAAAAAGCATATCAATGGGAATGAGGGGGAGGGCAGAGTGGAGACCCAAAGCTCATCAGTAATCAATTGGACACCCCCTGTCAGAACCACCACAAGGAAGAGAAGAGCCAGTCAGGGTACATCATAGCACTGATAAAACACACATCCTGCCTCTGGTTCTTTAATGCTTCCTTGCCCCACCCAACTACCATGACCCCAATTCTATCTTACAAATCTGGCTAGACCAGAACATATATACTCGTATAGATAAGAACTCACAACACAGGGAATCCAGAACAGATAAACCCCTCAGAACCAATAAGGGGAGCAGTAATACTAGGAGGGTAAGGGGGGTGAAGGAGGGTAAGGGGGAACTGATCACAATGATCAATATATGGCCCCCATCCCAGGGCGACAGACAGCAGAAAAGTAGGTAAAATGACACAGCAGTCAGTATAAAACATGAAAAAAAAGAATAATTCATAAATTATCAAGGGGACATGGGGGAGGGAGGGGGAGAGAAGAAGGGAAAAATGAGGAGCTGATTCCAGGGGCTCAAGTAGAAAGAAAATGTTTTGAAAAAATGATGGCAACATATGTACAGATACGTTTGACAAAATGGATATATGTATGGATTGTGATATGAGCTATAAGAACTCCCAATAAAATAAAATTTTAAAAAGAATCAATTAGGAGATTTCACAATCCCTGACCTAAAAACCTACTGAGTAGCCACAGTAATCAAAACAGCCTAGTACCTGGTATTGATACAATGAGAGATACATAGACCAACAGAACAGAAACCCCAGCTATAAATGCAGCAGCCTACAGACAACTAATCTTGGACCAAAGATCAAAGTCCCTCTTTATCCATCAAGTGGGACAAAGACAGCTTATTCAACAAATGGTGTTGGACAAACTGGATCTCCACAGGCAAAAGAATGGAACAAGACCCATCCCTCTTCCCATGCACACACAAAAAAAAGAATTAAGGATGACATAGAAACCAAAATGTAAACCACAGAGCTATCAGGATAACAAATGAGAAAACTGAAACAAACTTAAGTGCACTCATGGACTACCATGTACAATAAAGGATGTGCACACAGTTGAAGACAACCAGATGACTGGTTGAAATGTTGAAAACTACTCAACATGCTAAAAACAAACCCCTTATTTACCTCAAAAGACTTTGTCAAAAGAGTGGGAGGAAATTTTACCAAGGACACAAGGGACAAGGGTGTGATTACCAAACTATACAGAACTCTACAGCAACTCAATAAGAAAGTAACAAAAGACCCAATTAAGAAGTGGGCAAATCTCCTTCAACTCAAGAATACTTTGTTCTAATAACCTTGCATTCTATGATGCTCCCCTTACCGACATGATCACAGAAGACAAAGTAGGTACAAATGGAGTGCAGACAGCAAAAGTATATAGCACCTGGGGTCTTAAAGGCTTGAAGATAAACAAGCGAACATGTAGCTGAGAAGCAACAAAGCCCACATGGAAGAAACAAACCAGCCTGTGTGATCATGAGTTGTTGAAGGGATCAGGTATCAGGCATCAAAGACCCAGAACAAAAAATCATGTCATTGTGAATGAGGGGGAGTGCAGAGTGAAGACCCAAAGCCCGTCTGTAGGCAATTGACATCCCCTTACAGAAGGGTTGTTTGGGAGGAGATGAGCCAGCCAGGGTGCAGTATAGCCCTGTTGAAACATACAACATTCCTCTAGTTATTTAGTGCTTCCTTCTCCCACTCTCATGACCGCAATTCTACCTTAAAAATCTGGCTAGAAACTATGAAACGTACAACTTTCCTCTAGTTCCTAAATGCTTCCTCCTCTAGCCCCCCTCCACTATCATGATCCCAATTCTACCTTACAATTCTGGTTAGACCAGAGGATGTACACTGGTACAAACAGGAAATGGAAACACAGGGAATCCAGGACAGATGACCGCTTCAGGACCAGTAGCGAGAGTGGCGATACTGGAAATGTGGAGGGAGGGTAGGGAACCGATTACAGGGATCTACATATAACCTCCTCCCTGGGGGACTGCCAACAGAAAAGTGGGTGAAGGGAGATGTCGGACAGTGTATGACATGACAAAATAATAACTTATAAATTATCAAGGGCTCATGATGGAGGAGCAGGAAAGGAGGCAAGGGAAATGAGTAGCTGATGCCAGGAGCTTACGTGGAGAGCAAATGTTTTGAGAATGATGAGTGTAACGAATGTACAAATATGCTTTATACAACTGGTGTATGTATGGATTGTGATAAGAGTGGTATGAGACCCCAGTAAAATGATTTTTTTTAATCCAGCTAGACCAGAGCATGTTCACAAGTACAGATAAAAACACAGGGAATCCAGGACAGATAAATCCCCTAGGACCAATATTGAGAGTAGTGTTACCAGGAGGGTAAGGGAAAGGTGGAGGGAAGGAGGGGGAACTGATCACAATGATCTACAAAAAACCCCCTCCTAGGGGGACAGACAACAGAAAAGTGGGTGAAGGGAAACATCAGTCAGTGAAAGACATGAAAAAATAATAATTTATAAATAAGCAAAGGTTCATGAGAGAGGGAGAGAGGGGGGGAGAAAGGGAGGGAGGGAAAATGAGAAGCTGATACCAAGGGCTCAAGTAGAAACAAAATGTTCAGTAAAATGATTTAAAGAAAAAAAGGGTGAAACAAATAGTTGGATGTAAGAAAGAACTATACCATTAAGAAGCATGGAGTTCAGAACCCATTTAGGATTAAAAATGTTCTCAATTTTTATGGAGGAATAAAAGCTTGTGGAAATATATCACAAGAATTTTAAAATAAAATCAAGATACTTCAAAATTTTAAAAAATGGGCAAAAAACAGCTCACCAAAAAATGACATACGAATGGCTAATAAACATGGGAAAAATACAATCACCAGCCATCTAACAGATGCAAATAGAAACCACAATAAGATACCATTTACACCCACAAGAAAAGCCTAATTAAAAAATAAAATAAATAAATGCTGGAGAAGTTGTAGAGAGAACGGACCTTGTGTATACAGTTGATAGATTTGTAAATACATACAACCCCTATGGAAAGTAATATGGTAATGCTTCAAGCAACTGGAAATTGAAATACAATACAGTCCAGCAATACCTCTATTGTGGCATTTTGAAACTATTTCTAAAGTATCTAACCAGAAATATACACCACCACCACCCCCCCCCCCAAAGAAATACGACAAAACATGAGTAGATGTGTTTCTGGCAGCACAATTCACAACAGCAAGAATGTGAAAGCAGACCAAATGCCCAATAGTGGAAGAATGGCTAAGGAAACTCTGGTGCACACACACAGTGGAATAATATGCATCCCTAAAAAATAGTAATGAAAGCATAAAATACCACATAAGATGGAAGGACTTGGAAACCAGTATACTGAGTGAAGTTAGTCAAAGACAAAACGCCCACTAGTATAAGGAAAAACACCAATTAAAAAAAATATTACAGGCTAATTCCCAAACAAAAAGGTAGGAAACTTGCCTACCATCCATGAACAATACATTTCTCTCTCTCTCTCTCTCTCTCTCTCTCTCTCTCTCTCTCTCTTTCTCTCTGCATTTCATAAGAACCAAAGAAAGAAGGCCATCAACTTGATGTGATAAAACATTGAGACAAGGTTGTGACAAATCAACAGACACTCCATAGGAATGAGCAGTGAACTTTACAACTAAGTTAAGACCAAGGAGGGGGTCATTTAGATACAAGAGTAGGCATTTATACTTCTGTTTGTGCATAAATGGGGAGAAGCAACTTCATATCGTGGTGGGATGCTCAATAATAATTATAGAGAACCCGAGGGAAAAATAAACCCCATTCTATGCTTCTGGTTAGATACTTTTGAAATAGTTTCTATCCAACCTTTAGTGAACCATGCCTTAGACTATGCACTATGATGAACTACTAAATGACTGGCTCCACCTCAAAATTACCTTGCAGTTAAGACTGAAATTCCCTGATCAGAGGAGAAACAAATGACAGACACTTTAAGACTGGAATTGGCAGTCTTGGACCTGGGTTACGATACTGACTTAGCAGGTGTTCAGTCAAAGGGGACCCAGAATCACTATATATTTACTATCTTAAGGCCCTCCTTGCCTTAATGTGGCATGTATTAATGTCATAAACAAGGATATAACGTTGTAAGGAATGTTATAGAAAACTTTCATCTAGTACCAATGCCCATGGTCAATGTAAACAGAGTTCAATTGTTTAAGAATTAGTCTGTACAAAGTGACAACTCGTGGATTCCGGTTCATAGCTGGACTATACTCACATAGCCAACTGTTCTCAATAGTGCCATAAATTCTATGCCATTGGATAAATTATTGTTATTATCAATGTAATCACCTTATACCCCAGGGGGTTGATTGGTAATGGTTTTTAATAGTAATATAACAAGATGGTTAAAGCAAACCAGAGGCATAAGTAACCCATTGACAAGCAGATGAATCTGAGCTCCCACTTAATTTTGTCCCAATCCAAGAGCTGTTGGTTCTTATGATATAGCCCTGCTAGATACTTGTCTTCATGGAGTGAACACTGAAGATACTGTCGCTACAGTAAAGTGTCGTGAGCAAAATAGATGATGCCTGGCTACTAATGGAAATAGATCTTGAATTCTTGTATTCAGAGAAACAGCCACCTAAGTGAGGCATCAACTAAGTCCACATGGAAGAATCACACCAATCTGTGTGATCCAAAGATGACACATAACAAAATCCAAAAATAATGAAAGGAAAATTATCAGAGCTTAAATTGTGAACTCTCAACTTGTACAGGCTATGGAGGACAGCAGAAGCCCAAAATTCATCTGCGGAGTATTAAGCCTCCTGGTAGATTGCCTCTGGCCACAATCAAGGAACAAGAACAGCCTTGCTATCAGACAGAGATTATTGTAAACTTGATTATGGTGGATGGAACTACAGTATAATATGCTACCTGGTCAATTCACCTTCCTCTGGCCCATCCTGAATCTAGGTTTAAATATTTCTCTTTTGTTCTATGAAAGAAATTTTCTCTTTGGCATATTTTAATATTACTGGTAGTGTTTTCTTTCTTCCTTTTTATTTTATTTTTTCTGCTTAATTTTTGCTTTTTATTGTTTCCCAGATTATGAAGCACAGATGGGTAGATATATAGAGACACTAACTTAAGTATCAGTTTATTGACTTAACTGTGGAAGTGTATAGTATGTGAATTTTAAATCAATAAAACTATTTGGAAATAATTATTTTGATGTGTTCTTTCATTCTTCACTCACTCACTCATCCATATGTTAAAACACATGCATTCAGTGGTGTATTAAAAAATGTATAATAAAAATAAGCTGAGACCAAGGGCTCAAGTAGAAAGAAAATGTTTTCAAAATGATGATGGCAACATATGTACAAATGTGCACGACACAATGGATGGATGTATGGATTGTGATGAGTTGTATGATCCCCAAATAAAATGATTTAAATAAGAAATGTGTAATAAGAATTTATTATCTGTCAAACATTGCATTAGGCAGTGGGAATAAAAGAATAAGAGATACCATTGAAAAGGTTACTATATACATGAATAACATTTTCAGATTACCAATAAATTGAATTATTTGATAGCAAAGGAGAGGAGCCCTTCAATGGGCAAGATCGGAGAAAGTACACAATGAGATAATTCAATGAATGAAACCATACGGAAAGGAAGAGGCAGTCAAAAAAAGAAGAGAGTAAGCTACTAGACAGAAGTAATGCAAGTGGAGACCCAAAGCCCATCTTCAGGCAACTAGACATCCTCTTATGGAAGGGTCGCAGGGAGGAGACGAGCAAGTAAGGGTGCAGGGTAGCAACAATGAAACACACAATTTCCCTCTCGTTCCTAAATGCTTCCTCCATCCCCCCAACCCCACCCCCCCCACTATCATGAGCCCAATTCTACCTTGCAAATCTGGCTAGACCAGAGGATGTACACTGGTACAGATAGGAACTGGGAACACAGGGAATCCAGGACAGATGAACCCTTCAGGACCAGTGGAGAGAGTGGTGATACCAGAAGGGTGGGGTGGAAAGGGGAAACAGATTACAAGGATATACATATAACTTCCTCCCTGGGGGGTGGATAACATAAAAGTGGGTGAAGGGAGACTTTGGATAGTGTAAGATATGACAAAATAATAATTTATAGATTCTCAAGGGTTAATGAGGGAGGAGGGAGCAAGGAGTGAGGGGGAAAAATGAGGAGCTGATGTCAGGGGCTTATGTGGAGAACAAATGTTTTGAGAATGATGAGAGCAATGAATGTACAAATGTGCCTTACATAATTGATGTTTGTATGGATGGTGATAAGAGTTGTATGTGCCCCTAATAAAATGATAAAAAAAGAAGTAATGCAAATGTTACAGAATGGAACTTTAGCTGTTGGTCAAAGAGGAGAATGGGGTGAAATGAGGTGAAATATACAAGGAGAGACCACACTAATGATTGAGATTGTCTGGTTGGAAGATATTATATCGAGAAGGAAACTTTAAAAAATATTTGATTTTCCTTTTTGTCTTTCCTATCAATATGTATATCACTAAGCCACAATAGACATTTCCCATATTAGAATTTGATCTTGGAGGCCACCTTGTTCAAGTGAGACTATTTCTATTATAGTTCACCTCCACATCTCATGTGTGAAAATTGCAGTAAAAAATAAAACTAGCAGTTAAATTATTCCTACAGAGAATTTTGGCTAAAATTGTGATATGCCATAAAAAATCTCTGCATGTCAAATAGCAAGCCACTTTGCATTTTAAATGTTTTATTGACATGTAACTCACATACCATAAAATTCAGTTGTTAAAAAATTTAAAGAGTTGTACAACCATCACCAAAATATATTTAAGAAATTTTTCTTCATTTTTGTACCCAATATTGTTAGCTCTCACTTACCTCTTCTGCCATAACCCTAAACAAGTATTAATCTAGTAATTCTTTTCATAGATTTTCTTATTCTGGATTGTATATTAAAAAAATCATGTAAAAACCCAAACAATGACAATAAAAATCATGATTAAAAAAATCATGCAAAAACCTAAACAATGACAATAAAAGAACCTCAATCCAACATAGAGCAGAAGATAGTAGAAACTAGAACAAAGTTAGAATGAATCAAAAGGGAAAATAAGTGACAATATGTTAAATTTTGACTAACAATAGCTACAGTGATTCACTTTCCATTGCATTCTGTTGGAGAACAAGGTCATTCACACCCCTGGTGAACGATACAAAAGAATCCAACGGAGGCTTATTATTTTCCACTTAGAATTTATTGTACCTTTTACCAAGTGGTGCAAGAAATTTGGTATTAATTATTCTTTATTTGGTTTTTAGTGTAGATAAAGAATCCTTTTTAATTTTCTACAAGAAAGGGATCTATTGTATAATCACAATAAAGTAAAAAAGAAAAGTTTTTGTTGTTTTATTTTCTTCAGTCATTAATGTTGCAGCCATGTAGATAAAATAAAAATCACATCACTTGTTAGGTTGAATAAAGTGTAGGAGATTGTTTTCAGTAGTGGCATGCAAAGCCCTACCAAAGCCCCATAATAACATTCCAGTGTGGTGGTTATGTATTGGACTTCCATCCACACGATCGGCAGTTGGAAACCACTAGCAGATCTGTGGAAGAAAGACTGGGGTTTCTACTCTCGTAAACACTTACAGTCTTGGAAACCCACTGTGGTTGCTATGCATCAGCATTGACTCCATATCAGTGAGTTAGTTAGAGTTGCCACCTAACTCTATCCTTTGTGTGCCCCCAGGGAGAAAAAAGGTATTTCCAGATAGAACTGAAAGAGAGTTGACTGATAGGAAATTATTTCCACAGTTCAGGAAGAGATGATGGAAACTTGGATAAAGGCAGGGAAAATATAAATAAAGAAAAGTGGAAGAATTCTAGAACTATAGGTAAGATTTGCTGATATGAGGAAAAGGGGGATCATGATTTTTACCTCTCTTCTTCCTCATACAAAAAGATGCAGAAAAGAAAGGAAGGACCACATTGTTTGGAGGCTATAATGAGGGAGCAAACAAGAATCCTTTGAGCAATCAAATACTTGAGTGCACATTTGGATAAAGAAATCTGTATCAAGCATGATATAGTAAGAGTAAAATATTTAAAGTCACAACTCCTTATAGAATATAAATAGAATGACATTTGGAGCTGTGAATGGGGATGAGATCACTTCTGACAATTTTGATAGAAATTAGAAGAGAGGAGAGGAGTGAGAAAGAGTTCAGATCAATACACTTCACTATTCACCTGGAAAAATAAATACTTTAAGGAGGGAATTTGGCTAAACGGTTGTCAAGAAGAAAATAGATGAAAAGTTCTTCCAAGACTTAGAATTGGTCATGTGATTCTTCATTTGCACATCATCAAAGATTTACCTAGTGATTCAATAAAAAGAAGATACCTTAGATCTCCAGCGCTAAACATCGCTGAGGGAATTGCTGTCTTGCTTCCGCTTACATTCCAGGCTAATTACACCCAGCATCTGTGGGACCCCACATCAGGCGGGCACACCACCCCACTATCTTGGGGCAGAGTTGGAACTCCTCAGCCCCACTGTCAGGTGATCAGGGCTCAGCTATCTCCTTAATTTCTGTTATTTTTCTTTTCTCTTTATTCTCTTTCCCTTTTCTCTTTCCCACCACAGTTGGTCTCAGTGGGTCCAGGTTTTATTTTGTTCTTTCTTTTTCTTCTTCTCTCATTCTCTTTCCTTTCACACACCACTGCTGGATTCCTGGCCACTACCCTCTGCCTAGGGCAAATCCAACCAGAGAGCAGGGGGAACTCCGGCCTGCCCTCTGTAGGAGTGCTGCACACCATACAAGGCACCTGCAACAGCCCTCTATAGCACGCCGGCTGCTTAGGAAACCCATGCCTTGTATCCACAGTGATCTTGCCGATGAGGGCAATTCCACCCAGGACCTGTCAGATCCTGCACCAAAAGGGCACAGACACCCTCCACTTTGGGGCAGGGTTTAACCCTCTCCAGTCCCATGTTCAGGCATTCAGGGATCAGCTATCTCTTTACTCTTTACTTTTTTCTTCTCTCTTTCTTTGCTATTTCTCACCACAGGCAGTCTCAGGGAGCACAGTGGTGGGTATTTTTCTTCTGTTTCTTTCTTCTCTCTATCTCTTTTTAAATTTTCTGTTTCTCTCCTTTCCCTCTCTTTCCTTCCATATGCCACTGCAGGCTTCCAGCCCCCTGCCCTCTGCCTAGGGCAAGCCCGCCCTCCCAGGGGGAAAATTCCAGCCTGTATCAGTGCTGCACACTACACAAGTCAGTGATGCACATGGCATGGCAAGGGGCTCAGCTATCTCTTTATCTATGTTTTCTTCTTTTTTCCTCATCTTCTGTCTCTTCTCTCTTTTCTACCACAGTCTCAGCACTCAGTTGTCTTTCTTGGTTTTTTGTTTTGTTTTTGCTTTTTTGTGTTTGTGTTAGCTTGTTTTTTATTTCTTCTCTATTCTTTGTTTTTTCCTTTCTCTCTTTTTCTTCTTTCCCACTCTCTTTATTTTCACAAACCACTAACAGTCTCCAAGTCACTCCGCTTCACCCACTCTGACTGCCCAGTCGGGGAAGCTCCCGCATGCACTTGTTGGCTTTACATGCAGCTGGGAAAATCATGTCTGCATTCCACTGCACCCCAAACAGCTTAGGGATATCCCCTTCAAATGGCTGGTGTAACACCCTACTCCCCAAGTGACTGGAGGAACTACTGACTCCCATTTGTGGTGCTGCAGGAACATCCGCCAACATCCACAGTGATCTATTTGACTAGGGAAATTCCACCTGCCATCCATTGTGCTCTACACAGAGTGAGGTACACCAACCCACCCTTCGCAACATTCCAATAGCAGAGGGAAACACCATACACCCTCCAAGGTGCTCCAAGCACCATTTGACACACCATCATGGCTCCCTGGGAGATCAGTCAGAGAAGTACCATCCTCATGGGCCTACAATTACCTGACTATCCCATGAGAGGACTATCCAACTTACATTCCAAATAATGGCATACTGGTTGACTAGGGTAAGAGTGAAACGACAGGAAGATACAGAGGTAACCTGACCCCTCAGTGCAGCCACCTGCAGGTAGTTCAAAGAAGCACTTATATGAGTCCCCCAAGAGAGAGCCTAGTATGCTTTGACTCTGGAGGATGGTGCCAGATTCTTGTAAAACAACATGTAAACAGCAACCAAGCCCAATAGTCTCAACAAGAAATCATTAGAAACAGAAGACAATGCCAGAAAAAGGCACGAACCTAACGACATGCACAGAAGACACAGATATTGACCTGCCACAGAGAGTAACATTTAGAATGTTGCTCGGAGTCATATAGGATATGAAGGAAGCAATACAGAAAAGTGATGAAATAATAGGGGAGATAAAGGCCATGCACCAAGGGAAGAAATAATAAAATCCACTAGCAAATTAACAGACTTTGCCAACAGTTGAGGAGGCAAAGAATCACACCAGTGACCTAGAGGGTAACCAGGCAGACTTCAGTGAATAGGAAAGGAAGTCAAATGAGACAATCAAAGAAGCTGAAGAAAACCTGAGAGCCATGTCTGATGCTATGAAGAGCAAAAATATTAGAATAATTGGACTACCGCAACAAGACACAACAAAGACGTAAATAGCGGAAATAGTGAGTGAATTCTTAGAGGAAAATCAGGCAATCATTCAAGAGGCCAAAAGAACACCAGCCAGATTGAATCCCAAGAAAAGTCACCAAGATACATAATAATTAAATTATCCAACTATGAGGAAAAGGATTAAATCTTAAGAGCAGCTAGGGAAAAATAATCACTTATAAAGGTAACCAAAAAATAATATGTTCAGACCCATCTGCGGACACCATGAAGAAGAGGAGGGAATAGAGTAACCTATTCCAAAAAGTAAAGGAAAACAATGAAAATCCAAGAATACAATATCCAGCCAAATTATCTACTAAGATAGATGGAGAAGTAACAGTCTTCCCAGACAAAAAATGTTAAAGAATACATAAAAAGAAAGCCAGTCTTACAAAAGATCCTTGTTGACCCAGTATGGGAAGATTGACACTCACTAAGTACAAATAAGAGACCATCACATAGAACAACTCCACCCAGAGGATGACAGAAAATAGCTCCAAGACTGCATTAGCTCAATGGTTGAAAGAAGGCAACAATGAACCACATACACACACAACACAAATTGATTAGATAGGTAGGTAGGAAAACACCCAACAAAACAGGTACAAGATGACATCACAGAACCCACAGATAAATGTAATAACACTGAATATCAATGGACTGAACTCAGGTATTAAAAGGCAGAGGTTAGCAGACAGACTGAAAAAACAAGATCCATTCATCTGCTGCCTAAAAGAGACATATGTCAAGCTCACAGACAAAAACAGGCTGAGAATTAAAGGCTGGAGAAAACATACCAAGGAAATAGCAATGCAATAAAAGCAGGGGTAGCAATCTTAACCTCTGACAAAATTAATGCCAAGGTATAAACCATAACAAGACACAAGGAGGGGCACTATATAATGCTCAAGGGAAGAGTAGACCAAGAGCCAGTGAGCATAATAAATGTATATGCACCCAACGCGAGAATGGGAAATTCATAAATTCAACACTTCAAAAGATGAAAAAAGAAATCACAAGCACCACAATTACAGTAGGTGACGTTAATACAACACTCTCTGAAAAAGATAGATCACAGGGAAAGAAACTTCTAAACATCATAATTGGATTACTTGATCTGATAGATATTTTCAGAGCTTTCCACCAAAAATTTTTAAATTCCTTTCTTTTTAAGCCAACATGGCACATACTCAAAGACAGACCACATGCTGGGCACAAGATGAGCCTGATTTAAATTCAAGCACATAGAGATTATACAGCTTTCTCTCTCCAACCACTGTGTCATAAGGCTGGAAATCAACAAAAAGACGCTGGGGGAAACAAGGGCAAACAACTGGAGGATGAATAACTCCCTATTGCAAAAGGAGTGGGTATTGGCCCAGGTCAGAGATGAAGTCAGGAACTTTCTAGAAACGAATGAGAATGAACATATGACATACCAAAACCTTTGGAACATAGCAACGGAATTTATCAGAGGAAGTTTGATAGCAATACTTGTACACATGAAAAAGGAAGAGAGACTTGGGCATGATATGCTGGCATAAAACTTACACCATTAAGAACAGAGTCAACAGGAAACCCTACTAATAGCAAAAGGGAAGAAATAAAAAAAAAACAGGGCTGAGGTACAGGAGAGGAAATATAAGAAAAGTGTGGAGAAAATTAATTCAGCTAAAATTTTATTCTCTGAAAGGATTAACAGCAATGATAGACCACTGGAAAACCTAACCAAAGAAAGGAAGGAACAAATTAGCAAGGATGAGGGATGAAACAGGGGACATTACACCCGGCCCTAATGAAATCAAAAGGCTAATTACACAGTACTACAAAGACTTGTACTTTAATGAATTCAACAACTTGTGTAAGACATGAACAAATACTTGGAAAAACAATCCCTTCCTAGACTGTTCCAGATGGATGTCAAGAATCAAAACAGATCCATATTAATAGAAGAAATAAACAAGGTTAGCAAGGGATTACCAACAAAATATCCCTTGGGCCAAATGACTTCACAGAAGAATTCTACCAAGCACTCAGGGAAGAACTAATACCAATTCTACACAAAGTCTTCCAAAAAATAGAAAAATACAGACAACTCCCAAACACTTTCTATGAAGCTAGTCCAACCCTGATACCTAAAGGCACAAGGATCCCACAAGAATTGAGAACTACACACTAATGCACATCGATGCAAAAATTTTAACAAAATACTGGCCAATAGAATACAAAAGCATGTAAAACAAATAATTCACCATGACCAATTGGGATTTATACCAAGGACACAGAGATGGCTCACCACATGAAAGATCATTAGTATTATTAGCCACTTTTACAGGACAAATGATAAGAACCACAAGATAATATCAATAGATGCGGGAAAAGCATATGACAACATCTGACATCCATTCCTGTTTAAGACACTCAAAAGACAGGAATGGAAGGAAAATGACTATATTATACAAGCAATGTATGAAAAACCAATACCCAATGTGGTGATCAATGGAAAAAAGACAAAAACAATTCTACTGAAAAAGGGAAACGGGAAAAGCGGAACTCTGTCCCCACTCCTATTAAACATCATACTGGCGGTCCTAGCTAACAACACAAGACAAAGAAGACATCAAAGGTATTCATTTGGGGAAGGAAGAGGCGAAACTATCATTATTCTCACACAATATGATTTTATATATTGAAAATCTCAACACTCCACAGGTGGAGTGTTGGAAGTGATAGAGGAATATTGCTGAGTGGCAGGATACCAGATTAAAAAACCCAGAAGTCTATCAGACTGCTATACCCATCAGACAAGATCACAGAAGGGGAGATTAAAAAGATAGTATCCTTTATAATAGCCAAGCACAAATTGAAATATCTAGGGATATATCTGACTAAAACAACAAACAATTTGTATGAGGGAAACTACAGAACACTATTACAAGAAACCAAGAGTTACCTCAACCAATGGAAGAATATTCCATGCTTGTGGATTAGAAGACTCAATGTAGTAAAGATGTCAGTTCTGCCTAAGGCACTATATAAGTTTAGTGCTATCCCAATATGAATACCATTATTCTTCTTAAAAGAATTGGAAAACTGATTAATTACCAGAGAACCCCTTAAGAAGAATGACAAAGTGGAAGGGCTTGCTCTACTTGACATTAGCACGTATTATACAGCCACGGTGGTCAAAGTAGTGTGGAACTAGTATAATGACAGATATTCAGACCAATGGTAAAGAGCTGAAAACCAGAAATAAGACCATCAGCATACAGATAACTGTACAGCTTGGGGAGAGGGGCACATCTGATTGGACCACATAGGAGAAACGAAGAGGGATGGAGAGAGAGGGGAACACACATACTGGCCCACCAAGCCCCGAGGATGATATTCCAGCTCAGAGTAGACAATGCACAAGAGGACCACAGGGCTGGCTCCACCACGAGACACAACATCCCTCACTAAACGGTAGTGCTGTCGGGGACAACACTGGAGACAGTGCTAGAATTGTGCACAACATGACCCCATCACACTGGGGTGAAACACTAAGGAGATGCAACAGAGCAGCAAGAGGAGCAAAGTGATAAAATCCCCGGGGAATACCAAAAATAGACTTTGGAGACAGAGTGTGGCACCCCATCCGACTCTACTGGAAAGCACTTGTGAATAACAAAGAGACATTAAACTATTTATAGGTTTTTCCATTTTTGTCTGTGGCTTTCTTTTGTTGTTATTTTGGGTTATTTTAGTTGTTGTCATTGGTTTGTTGGTTTTGACTTACTTTGTTGTTTTGTTTGACTTTGGTTTTGTGCTTATTAATGTCTCTGCATCTCTATCTAGATAAGATAGACGAGATAAACAATTTGGAGATGTAGAATGGGACCAATGGTTGAGGGGCACAGGGGATATGGGAGAAGGGCAGGTAGGAGAAAGGAAGGGAGGAGATAGGGAACCAACCCAGTAACCAGGGAAAAACAAATGAACTAAAATCAATGGAGAGAAGAGCAAAGCATGCCTAGCTGGGCTTAATCAAGGGCAATGTAGCAGTGAGGAATTACTAAACCCAAATGAAGGCTGAACATGATGGTGGGACAAAGGGAAAATAAAAAGAAAATAGAGGAAGCAGGAGGCAAAGGGCATTTATAGAAGCCTAAATACAGGCATGTACATATGTATATATTATGAGAGGGGAATAGAACTATCTACTCATATCTATATGTCAAGAATTAAGGTTGCAGATGGACATTGGGCCTCAACTTAAATGCTCCCTTAACACAAGAACATTTGTTTCAACAATCCAGCATTCTGTGATGCTCACCTTCCCAACATGATCACTGAAAATAAAGTGGGTGCATAAGCAAATGTGGTGATGAAAGCTGATGGTGCCTGCCTATCAAAAGATATAGCATCTGGGGTCTTAAAGAATTGAAGATAAACAAGCGGCCATCCAGCTCAGAAACAACAAAGCCCACATGGAATAAGCACACCAGCCTGTGCGATCATGAGGTGTTGATAGGATTAAGTATCAAGCATCATACCTGAACAAAATCATACCCAATGTGAATGGGGGGAGGGCATGGAGTGGAGACCCAAAGCCCATCTTTAGACAATTGGACATCCCCTCACAGAAGGGGAGATGAGGAAATGCTGAGGTTATAAGGAAGAGATGAGCCAGTCAGGATGCAGTATAGCACTAATGAAACTCATAACTTTGCACTAGTTCTTACGTGCTTCCTTCCTCTGACTATCATTACCACCATTGTACCTTACAAATCAGATTTGACCAGAACATGCACACTGCTACAGAAAAAAGCCCGAAACACAGGGAATCCAGGATAGATAAACCCCTCAGGGCCAACAATGAGAATAGAGATACCAGGTGGATTAGGGGAAGTTGGGAGAAGAAAGGGGGAATCAATTGTACAGATCAACATATGATCCCTTCCCGTGCGAACGATCAATAGAAAAGTAGGTGAAGGGTGACAGAGGATACTGTAAAATATGAAAATAACAATAAAACTTATCAAAGTTTCAGGAGGGTGGGCAGGCGGGAGAAGGAGGGGGCAAAATGAGGAGCTGATATCAAGGGCTCAAGTAGAAAAAAAATTATTTGAAAATGATGATGGCAATCTATGTGCAAACATGCTTGACACAATGCATGAATGTGTGGATTGTGATAAGAGATGTCAGAGGCCCCAATAACAGTACTTAATAAAACAAATAAATAATAAGAAGGTAAATGTCTTTCGATTTCAGTTTACCTTTAGTATACTTGACAGTTGAGTAGACATCTCTGGATACTGAATCACACAGCTTTTCAAGGAGCTGATGTTAATCACTTATGAGCTAAGAACTGGTAGCCTGATTCCTATTGTGTTCCTTAATCTGAGCAGAGGATCTGTTTCATTGACGTTGTTTTGAAGGAAGGACATGAAGTAAACAATCTGTACATGCAAACCAGTTGAGCAACTTTTCCAACTTTAATTATGTTCAAACTTTATTTTAATTAGGAAAAATGATTCCTGAGATAGTAAAATTATTCTCTAAAAATTAAGCTCATCATTCTTAATTTAAACTTGAGAATGATTGCAGTTAATAATAAGCATTGTTCCTTAGAAAATTAATCTCCTTAATTACTGACAATCAGCTCTAGGTTTTGAAAAAGATAAGTGGAAAGTAAATTCTGCAGGGAAATCAAGATTATTCCATAAAGATCTCATTTGGCAAAGTAATGAAACATTTCTCACTTGAAGATCATTCGTTCTTTTCTGTGAAACCTTTTTCAACTTCAATTTGAATGAATTTTCTACTAAAATTTTGGTAAGAGGACTCCATTGGCAATTTCGGATGAGCTGTTACAAACACCTGGTTTGAGGAATTTTCATTACTCTTTCCTGGAAAAAAAAATTGATGGGGGGGGAGTACAGATTATTGTTCGTTTTTTGATCTCCTTTGTTTGCTGACTCACAAAACTACAACAAAGCAAATAAATTGTCCAGAACTGGATTCAGATTCAAGATGAAAACCGATGTTACAAATGTGCTATAGGGTTTTTAAGGCAGTTATCTTTCAGAAGCAAATCTCCCATATTTTTCTTCTGAGCCACTTCTGTATTAGTGTTAAACCACCAATCTTAGAGTTCATAGTCAAGAGCTTGTCTACTTGTACTCATCACTTGCGTATTTCTAATCGCACACTCATTGTTAATCGTAGTCTTGATTACATGAGGTGTAATCAAGTCTACATCTTCTGTACAGAGCCTTCTGTACAGTTTCCAAAGAAAGACCAACAGCCAAAGTAAAAAAAAACATTTTCTCTTTCCAGTTCTTATTGACAGGATAGCCTATTATTAGGTTTAATTACAGATAAAAATCACCAGTGTAGTCCAGCAAGTGATGGGAACCCAGATGTCCAGCTACAGTCAAAGGCATAGCCAAATACCTTCAAAGAAAACTGAATAATCAAAATTAAGAGAACAAATATTAAAATATCATGAAGTTATGGCTCATCCACTGAAAGATAGTGATCTCTATATATCCATCATTCATTTAATTTGGATCAAGGTGACTAAGCAAAAGCATTTGATTCTATCATTTATTGATGAGAAACATTGCACCAGGTCTTGTAGTATAGGAGGGCGAGCCAAAAAGTACTGCTACAAATCATAGAAAACATTACTAAACAAAATTATAAAAATATGAAATTACTTCTACTGAGGTTACCCTCTATATAGGTCTATATAATTCTGAAGAAGATATTTCCAGATTTGTAAGCTAGAATTGGGGTCATGATAGTGGGGGAGGGCAGTGGGGAGAAAGCCTTAAAGGACTAAGGGAAGGTTGTGTGTTTCGTTGATGCTATATTACACCTTGACTGGCTCCTCTATTCCTTGTAGCCCTTCTGAAAGAGGGTGTCCAATTGACTACTGATGGGCTTTGGGTCTCCACTCGGTCCTCTCTCTCATTCCCATTGATAGAATTCTTGTTTGCTCACAACACAGGGAATCCAGAACAGATAAACCCCTCAGGACCAATAAGGGGAGTAGTGATACTAGGAGGATAAGGGTGGGGGAGTAAAGGGGAACTGATCACAATGATTGACATATGCTCCCACCCCCCACAAGAGGACAGACAGCAGAAAAGTGGGTGAAAGGAGACAGCGGTTGGTCTAAGACATTGAAAAAAAAGAATTTACAAATTATCAGGGGGACATGGGAGAGGGGGGACGGGAAATGAGGAGCTGATGATCGGGAATCAAGTAGAAAGAAAATATTTTGGAAAAGATGATGACAACATATGTACAGATGAGTTTGACACAATGGATATATGTGTGGATTGTGATAAGAGCTGTAAGAGAACCCAATAAAATAAAAACTAAAAAGAAGATATTTCCATCTTTGTAACCCTTCTCTTTGATTTACAACTCATCAAAATGGCCGTTTGATATAGAAGGACTAAAATGGTGTTCATTTTAAATATTCTTTGTGTTTGGGGAGCACACACACGCAAAATGTTTCAAGGGGCAAGATTACGGCTTAAGGATGGAAGGAGTAAAGTTTCTCAGTGAAATTATCATAGAAGATCCCTTACTACCCTCAAAGAATGAGCAGTTGCACTGTCGTAAAGGGGAAAAAGCAAAAAAAAAAAAAAAAACCAAAACAAAAATCTCCAGTGAAACTTTCCTGGGTTGTTTCTGACCCAAAAGTTTTCCATTTAAAAAGTCTAAAATTTCTTCAGTTTGTCCCTATCTCCAAACCTCATTGTTTGCATAAATAATATCTGTTCATTTGAGTTTTAATTTATGCAAATCAATAATCATACATTTTAGTCTACAAAGCTAATCTGTAGACGCATATTTTCCTTTTCTAAGCTGTATTTTACATTCTCTACCACTGACTAAATTTATGATACTATCCATAGAATTACCATATGCCCCATGGGGATGATTTACAATGTTCCCCAATAAAATGATAATGATGTCTCTAAAATGGTCCAGGGACATATACAAACCACAAATCTATAAATGGAATTGGAGCTCACACTTAATCATAAGCCCTCATCTAAGAACAATTCTTAAGGGAGGGACAACAGGGAAGTTTAGGGGCAACTGGGGAGCTAATAATCATGGGTGCAAGAATGTAGTAAATATTCTAAAATTGATTGTGGTGATGCTTGCACAAGTCCTTTTAATATGTTTCAACCATTGAATTGTATGGTATGTGAATCATATGTTAATAAAACTGCTAAGAATTTAAAAAAAAACTTCATTGTACAGCCTGTGATTTCCCTGCGTCCTTTAGGAAATTCTATCAAAATTCATCTTAGGAATCCCTCAACATCATTGCCATAAGCTTCTGAACTGAGCTCCCTGCCTCGAATTTACCTCACCTGGAATATCCCCTTGGAAGCTATGTTTTGACTGAACATTTTTAAGAAGGCTAAGATATGAATATTACTAAGAGAACTTGTCTGCAGCCACCCAGTGATGCAGAGATAGGTTTAAACATGCTTTGTTTAGGAAAAAAACAAACGTGCATGTATGTATTGAAATCCTAGCTGAAACTTTTTTACTTGCCACCCCTAAAAACAGAAACAAGAACTAAAACTTTATGTATAAAGGAAATCACAGGAATCTTAGGGTGAGAAAGACTGCAACAAAGACTGCAAAGACGGAATGAAGAAATCCTAAGCAACATAAAGTGTAATAGGGGAAATGCAGTGACTAGCTCCGAGTCCTTCATTAAAATATTTAAAAGTTGATTAAAAAAAATTAGTAACTTTTCAGACCAGCCATGACTGCAAGGTCTGTGGTTTAAACCCTCCAGCAGGTGGGATGGAGAAAGATGAAGCTGCCTGCTCCCAGAAAGGTCTGCACTCTCAGAGCCTCTGTTGGGTCTTTATGAGTTGAAATTGACTAGTGACAGTGGATCTGGTTGGGACCGTGATAAAATGCATCGTGACTCTCCCAGAAGGAACACGGCGTGCCTTAATCTCATTTTTACTCCTTGTAAATTTTAGAAATAAAGTGTGAGTGGCCCTGTCCCTCTGTGACATATGCTTAAGGGATCCCTAGTTTAGAGAATGTGAAACTGCTCCACAGTGTAAATGCATTGGTGTTTAATAATATAAACAGAGTAGTTTAAGCAGCATTGGGGGGCATATAGCTATTATAGATGATCTAAAAATCATCAACTCCTATATTGGAAGAGACAATAGAGTCTGACAGATGTTGTCTGATGTTTAGACAATGTGTTAGACAGGGTTCTCTAGAGAAACAAAATCAGAATGCTAATAATTATCTATATACATATACATATATATGGATAGATAGATGGATAACATAAGTAATAAACAGTTAATTAAATTATAAAGCAGTACAAATGGCTCAGTGTAACTCACTCCTGTGAGACAGTTGTGAGACACTGGCAGTCTTGAGGGTCGCCAGGTAAGTCCTTTATAGAGCAATTCAGGCTATCCTGGCACAGGCAGCAAACAACAAGCAGGTCACCAACAGTCCGTCAGATGACAGGGTCTGAGAGTCTCCAGTTCAAGAGATGTAAATTCTAATGGTGTGGAGATCAGGTCTCGAAGGAACCTCAAATTACAGTGACACAGTCCACAGGTTCGGTGTCCCACAGGTAGTGTAGCTTCCAAATTGAAGAAAAGAACAAGCAAGGCAGCTGCATACTGGTCTGATGATCAAAGAGCAAGAGAAAGGAAAGGTGAGGCTTGCCGAGCCATTTCTCTCTCAGCCCCTCAATTAAGCCCACATGTGTTTATCGGCCACGTTGGCACACTAAAATAACTACCTCAGACAATTTCTAACACACTCTATCATTTAACTGTGCAGCCTCTGGTGAGGGAAAATTTAAATGAAGGAACCCATTCCACATTTTAAGAATATTATTTTTGAATTCAAATCTTCCTTTTGGAAGCTAGGTTTCTCTTTAGGGGGAGTTACTAGAAGTCTAAAATGTCTCCTACCCTATAATCCTTTATGTAGCTTGAAATAATTGTTTTATTTCCACCCGATATCTCTTTCTCAAATACTTCCAATTTTTCATCATACATAAAATTTCAAAGAACTCACCAGTGTAGTCATTCTCTCAGGAATACTTGTCTTAAGTGTTTCTGTAGACACAAAATGTTGGCATACGCCCCTTCCACTGTGGGCTAAGCTAAAACATTTCAAATTGAGAACATCGTGTATCTATTAACACAAAAAGACATCATGTGGATTGGTTTTACTTAAAATGAAGCTGAGGCCCAATAAGTGCTGGCATAATTTCCATATAAAGGTTTACTCATCTCATCTCTTCCATCCTCCACCTGTGCTGCTCATTTCAGATACTTACATTAAAGTTCATTTCATTACTATTGGCCCCTTCATTTTGACAAAACAGTTTTTATTTTGATCCTGTGACTAATAGTATTAGCCTTCTTTATGGTTTCAAAATATGTTCTGTTTGATCAGCAGTGTTTAACTGAGACTTAGATAAAACATGGGGCTATGCTGCTATCATGCCAATTCTGATTCACGGCGACCCCATTACGTCCAAGTAGAATTGTACTCCACAGAGTTTCAACGGCAAATGCTTTGGAAGTAGATCACCAGGCCTTTCTTCCAAGGTGCCTTTGGGTAGACTTGTACCTCCAACATCTTGATTAGCAATCAAGCATATTAACCACCTGTACTGCCCAAAGACAAGGACTCACTCTCTCGCCAGAACTTGGGACTGATCTGATACTCACACTGACTACTCAAATTTTCTTTATCCAGCCAAAGGAAATTCCTAGCCTGAGTGAAAGTTATAAGAACCTGAGATTCCCTCAAATCTGCTTACAGTTCATCTGCTTCCCTAGGAGAAGGAAGAGAAGATAGTGGCCACAACATAGTCAGTCAAGTCTAGTCTGAGCTTCTCAGTTATACAACCCCACTCCGTTCTCATTCATTCTCAGTCTCCCCTTCCTTTTCAAAGACAAGCAGATCCGTCTCCCTGAAAATCCTCATTTCCTTCCCTGTCAGTTATGATTGGACAAAGAGGATTGGCAGCACTTCTGCCATCTAGTCTCTATATTATTTTTATATCACTGGACTTGAACAAATATACTTTATTCCTCTCCTGAAAGACAATTTTCAGTGTGGGAGCAGAAGAACTCAGCTATCATCCTCAGTTAAATGAATAGGACTCATCCCAAAGGAAAACATTCATTCTTTTATTTCTCTTGCTCAGAATCAGGCTTTCTCAAACTCAATACTATTGACATTCTGAATCAGATAATTTTTGAGTGGAGGGATTGCCTTGTGCATTTTATGATGTTTCACAGCTTTTCTGGTCTCTCTATATAGATGCCTATACTCTCCTCCCAGAGGTTAATGATCAAAAGTATCTACAGACATCTCCTAATGTCCCACGATGACTAAGGGCAAAATAGCCCTTGGTACAGACTCACTTCTCTAACAGAAACATATTAAAAGAAAGAAACTGTTCATTCTGTTTTCCCCAGTGTGTACTCTACAACTCTTGTAATAAAGGGATTAAATTGAATTTTAATGTACATTTAAACACCATATTCAAGGATTCCATACACTTAAAAAAATCAGATAAATCACATGACCCTCATGCTTGTACCCTTCCCTCTCTATGTCCCTTTCCACCAACCCCAGTCTTTTTTTATTTTTATTCCTATTTCACATACCTTTCCATAAGGAAGGGAAGCACTTTCCCATGGGGACAAAACGTTCCAAGTTCATTAAGGAGAAAGATCAGAAAGAGAAATGGCAGCAAGCACTCTCACTTTCTTTGGGGGTGCTTTGATTGAGGCATATATTGCCCCCTGGTGGTAAGACAGCCTGGTTCTCTCCGATTTTATTTCGGCTTACACCTCAGGGGCTAAGACTTCAAGACTGTTATATATCAATTCTGTCAAAGAGCCAGCAGGAGGATGTCATGTGTTTATTTCCCAAGAAAAAGACCAGGCTAGAGTGAAGTGAGGCATTGCTTATTTTGGCAAAAGGTCACATCGATTTTCCTCACTTAGAAAGGTGACATGTTTGACAAATGTGTGTCCTCTGAAGCAAAAATAAGGTTAAAATCAGGTTTTGATTACATGTCTATGTTCTCATCTTTTTTATTACAAAATATTAAAATGAAAATGCATTCATGAGAACATACTGGACTCCTGTTCAACCGAATTTTACATTCTACCACAGAGAGTTTAAACTTATCACAGATCTTGCTAAAACAAGTTGCTATGGAGTCAATCCGAACTCATGGCGACCCCATGCATGTCAGTGGCTGGTTTGGGGGAGAACAGATTGTCTTGCTTTCCTTCCAAGGCATCTCTGGGTGAACTGGAACTTCCCACCTGTCAGTTAGCAACCAGACCTGTTAATAACATATTGAATCACCCAGGGACACCACCGATCTCTTAGGGCAACTGTATTCTCTTACTTTTAAACAAACTCCAGTAAATCGAAAGAATCAGCAGCAAGCAAAGGCCAGTGCCCCAATTGTGAGAGGACTGAGACTACCAAATATCAAACTAAGTGAAGAATTTCCTAAGATCTGACAGCATATCGACTCATCTACCATTATGCTACAGGGACTCTGCTCATGAAATGGAAATTGCCATCTGTATAGACAAGTGGGTCTGAGAAACAAATATTTTGAAAGATTTTAGTATTTCTGTCTTCTAGTCACCATAATACACACCTGGTAAGAGACAGGGAAAAAAAATCAATGAGTGAAAATAATTTGACCGTGCAAAATATGATATTGGTCTGGGTCAGTGGGAGCTTCAATCTTGCCAAAATTAATTTTCAGATGCAAATTTTAATGAAGAAAGTGTGACCCACTTTATTCATTTAGCACAGTTTTAAAGTGTATTCCATATGCACACTGAGTCTGCACTTTGAATCTTGTATGTTTTGATACTATAAAACCTTCACCTTCAATCCAGTACATCCAAGCACTGTGTCAAACACTGGGAATCGTGTCCACAACCACCCACCATGCCCACTGTAGAGATATAACAAAGGCACCTCTAAAGGGCGAGCTCTTATTCTCAGGAACTAAGTTCTTGGAGACAAGTCCATCCCCTTGGGAGGTGGCCTCCGAGGTGAACTTTGCAGTGACCTGAAAGAGTTAATTCACGGTAATTCTAGAATTGGCCAAGAAGCACTTTGGCAACATGGAAGAAAGACAGTGCATAACTCCAAATAATGAACACCATGATGAAACAAATCAGAACTGTACAAACATGTCCCTTTCATAAAGGCAGTTTTGATGTATCAGTCCCTGACTCCTTCTTTGCCAGGGGATAATTCCGTGAATACTGACACCAGAAGCCACTGATTGCAGGCTTGTGAGGCCTTGGGTTCCAAATCCCTTAAATAAATGTCACACCCTTTTACATAGGTTGACTGGTTTCAAGGCCCCAAGCTCTACGAACTTTCAAGATGGGGTCGAGATCCCTCCCTGCAAGGTGCACTTGAAGTCACAGAACCCACTTGCCTCATCCTGGCTCATGAGTTTAGAGGAAAATCAGCAAGCATCAAAGCAGGTGCAACTCTATCCTCTAAGGATTATGGTCTGGGGCAGGGCAATCATGCTTTAGAGAAGTCTTTACTATAACTTTTATGAGTCTGAGAGTGCTCTTTTAAAACATCTTTCCACCTGGAGACAGATGGAGGCTCAGCACCTAAGCAGTTTTCCTGTCTTCTCCCATCCCCAACATCTTCTGGATATATTTAAATTGTAGGATAAATAGCTACATCCACTGGAAAAGATGAGATCGAGGGGCGAGGTCTTAAAGCAAATTCAGAAGAAACGAATGTCTGGAGACCCTGGAGACCATCTGCCTGCAAATAGCAGCTCATTCAGGAAAAGGAGTGTTGAGTTCAGGGGACTAATTTGACATTTGTAAGGTTATCAAGCAAGAATTGAACCATTTTGGGTACCATTCTTTATGCAAACTGATCCAAGATAAATAAGCAGCCCAGCTGTGGTGCAGAAAACCTCCTGTGTAAATTAGTTTCATGTGTGTGGCTTTTTAAAATGAATTTCCATCAATCTTTCCATGGGTTTTGGTCCACATTAGTCCTGACTCTAACTGTGTTTTTCCAAAAAGTTAAGGGAGGTGACCATCTATCAGGGCCCATCTCTGCTTTGGCCTTTTTCTTTCTGTCATCCTCTCCCCGTTGGTATTTCAGGCCCGGTTTGAGGCTGGCCCGATTTTTTTAGTTGACGCTCTGAACATGCTACAAAAGTGGGTTTAGTGTGAAGTAATACAACCGCTTACATTTGGGTGGCTTCCCGCCCCCCTCGCCCAGCTATCTCCCTCGGCTTCCGCTCCACGAACACACACAATTCATGGTTTTACTATTTATAGTTCACAAGGCAGTTCGTGCGTGTCCCACCCACCATTGCTACAATTTGAAACACATGCAGGGGAAGAGAGGAAGGGGAGTTTGTGGGAGAAGAGGTGGAAGAGCCCCACCCACTATGAAGCCACCATCCTGCCCTGTTTGTATGAGGTTAAAATCCCAGAAAAAGCAAGAGTTGGCTGCGGGGGACCCATTTCAGTACAGTCAGCCACTGCAGCCCAAGACAATTTGGTCTGACTCGTCTGACTTTGGCGTCAACTCGTTTTCTGATCAGAATGGAGTTCAAGTCAATCAAGGAAAAGGTCTCAAGTCAATGGAAAAGGAGGGAAAGACTAAAGCTTTGGGCTCGGCATTTTCTTGGGATTTCTCACTTTCGGAATGCCTTGCACCTGGCCCTATTAAAACCTAATCCCCAAAGGGTGCGCCACTTAGTGAGTACCACGTGGACACACACAAACACTGGGGCAAAAAGGAGAAGGTCAGGTGGTTTCTGCTTTTGGGCCACTTCCACACTTTTCTGGGAGGTGAGAAGGTAAGTGATCGTAGAGGGGAGTAATAAGCTGTAATAGGATTTTGGCAAACTCCACGCACTATAAACTTTGTCCATCGGCAACTTTTGGTGGGTGCCAACTTTGCTTAGCTAAAAATGACTTGAATTAAATATTAGAGAGGAGGTTTGGCAGTGTGTAAACCTATGTACTTTTTACCTTATATATAAAAACAGGGTCACAGGGGATCAAAAGCTCTCTCGGACTACCACTGCGCTGTGTTCATTCAGTGGATACTCTGGGAATCCTTCATAGCTTTCATCCCCCTGAAACTAGGATTCAGTCATTCCATAATGCAATCGTTCACTCCATATACAAAGACATGAATGAATGAAAGCTATTTATAGAAAAGATGACTTGACAAAAGAAAATAATTGGTGATCCTTGCTGCCACAGGATGACGATGCCTGAGATAAGGGATGAACGGCAGTAACATGGTGTCACAGAGACTCTGGGTAGTGCCCGCCCCGAGCAGTGCGCTGCTGAGTATAGGTGGGATCAGTCGTCCGCCTGCAGAACGACTCGATCGACCTCCCAACCACCACAGAGGAACCTGAGAAGAAGCTCCAGCAAAGTAAGCCATTAAACAATCTTCTGTGTCACCGTTCTACTCTAAGGCATGCGTGGTCTCCATGAATCGTAATGGACGCAACAGAAATGCAGACCTTGGTGTACATCCTGACCTCTCTGATTGCTCTCCGTGCAACCTTGAGCAAGTTCTTTAAGTGAGCATCCCAAGGCTTAGCTTCCTCACCTACAACAAGGTATAGGTAAGAACGGATACCTCATAGAAGACATGTAAGAACAAATCCTATATAACATGCAAAATTTGAGCACACCATGAGATTCATTATGATGGCTATTATAACAGCTATGTAAGTCTTTTCTAACATTGTCAAAAAAAAATGACACTTAGTTTTCAATATAGGGGAAGATCAACCGTGACACAAAAATGTCTCCAAAATTACTCTTTTCTATCAAGGAGATGACTGTTTTATATTCAATATGGTGGTTTAGTTATGACATATATTCCCATAGCATAAATTTGACATGCAAAGCAAAACATATCAAACCATTTAATGACTGTGGTTGTCCTATTTCAGACCACCCTTTAATGAGTACATAGTTCATTGGAAACATATTAAAAGCAAAACCAAACTGCCACTGTGTCACTTGTGGCTTGTGGCGATCCTCTGTGTGTCAGGGTTGAATTATGTATATCTATTCAAATAACATGATGGAAAAATTTAAAATATTAGAACATCATATTTGTTTCTGCTTATCAGGCCTGCTATTGAGACAAAGAGCACTGCACTGTGGGTGGGATGATTTCCACTTAAAAAGGCCAGGCCAATCTTCAAAAACGTCCTAATACAAGGAAGTTTCTCATGTTGACTGACAACAGCTGATCACCTATCTTACTCCTCTGTGCCCCCATTCTCCATACAATTCAGCATGCACACCACACACACTTTCAAAGGCTGCATCTATGTCCAGTCCACTGCATGATCCTTCCAAGTTCTCAAAGGTCTGCTTAAGAATGTTAGAATTTTTGACATTCTATCCATCCAGGAGCACATAACACTGAGAAACAGGATATTTCCTCTTAGGCAAAGTATCAAGCCAAATCCTTATGTAGTAGCCCCCAGGTTATGAAATTTTATGTTTCTGAGTGTGTGTCTTTAAGTCAATTTTGTAGGCAAGTAAGGATAGACGCAACGGTTCTCAAATATATGTCTATCCTTCATAGTGTGGTGGGTTAAATGTTGGGCTGTGAACCAAGTGGTGGGCAGTTCAAATCTACCAGTCATCGTATCAGACAGATGAGGTAGTCTGTATCCGTAAAAATGTACAACTTTGGAAAGTCTAAGGGAGTAGTCTTATACTGCCTGACTGAGTTTTCTATGAGTCAGAATGGATCCCACAGCATGGGAATTTGGGGAGATTTAGTACAAGAAAAGGCTAGATGGCTTTTCAAGGATTTGAAAGCTTTAAGCATAGCCAGAGAAGGTGGTTGTGATGAAAAAGTTGTTGCTAGGTGTGGTTGGTTCAATCAGTTCAAGGCGAGGGCAAATTCACATCATTAAAGGGCAAGTTTGAATTGTCTGTCAGTTGGCCCTTCCTAGTCTGGGGACTGTATTTCATTCCGTTTCACTTGTCTCTGCAAAACATCTCTTAAAGTTATACTGTAACACGTACATGCATTTTTAAAGTGTTACAAATAATATATCATCCATGTTTTTATCTTATGGAGAAAAGAAAACGAAATTTTGGAAAAACAAACAAAATCCTTGAGAAACTAGCCTTATTCCTTATAAAGAAACTATATTTTAGACACACTTATAAAAGCCATGGTATTTTGGTCCTAAAGTTTCAGATGCAGATTGATAGGTATCTGATCATATTCCCATATTTATTTCCACATTTAGCTGTTTCCTCCAATATTAAATCAAGATCAGGAAGAATATTATAGAAAGCATCGCTCACAATAGTGTATTAGAGATTGAATTCCAAGCACTAGATTTTCAGAAAACCACAGTTTATAACGAAATCCCTAAATATATTTTTAAGTCTCCACATAGATTCAACTTCCACTGAGTTCTTCTTAATCTTTAACAAGCACTAAGAACAGCTTTGCCCTCAGGCAGAGTGTGTTGAAAGTGGATTAAAACCACTCTCATGGCCATGTGCTTAGGAACAGCCTCACACTCAGGGGCTTGCCTGGTTGGACACAGGATAGGACCTCAGATAGTTCAGAGTCATGTCCTGACAGCCTTTTTCAGAGAACCTTGAAGCACTTTTGTAGACTTTTCAATCTACAGTAGTATATACACACCAGTCATGGCTCACTTTTTGCTTCTGTCATTCCACCTGAATCTGTGATGAGTTAATCTGTCAACAAGCATGCTCTTGTGAGTTTCCTCTGTCACGTATGCACTGCTTAAATGACCGTACTTCTGTGGATCCTCGGACACCACGATGGCCTCCTGTTGTTAGTCTCCCTCATCTGGATCTTGTTCTTTATCTTATTTTTGTCCTGTTTCAAACTTAATTAATTTGGATTCATAAAATATATTTGAATTTTCCCAACCACACCAGGGAGAAACTCAAAGGGCATACAGAAGAATAACAAGGGGAGCAAAGCAACAAAGTCCCTGAGGAATACCAAAAATAGAATTTGGGGCCAGGGCGTGGCACCCCATCAGACCTTTAGGAAAACGCTCCTAAAAGTCAACAGATAAACCTCGTACTTACAGGTCTTTCTTTTTTTTGCTGTTATTGTCATTTTTGCTGTTTTGTTTTTTGTTTTCTTTTGTTGCTATGTTTTGCTTTGTCTTGTTTCTGTGCTCATTATTGTTGCTGCATGTCTACCTAGATAAAATGAGTGGGATGAACAATCTGGAAGACAAAACAAGGGAACCACTGGTTCCGGGGGACATGGGAGAGGGAGAGGTGGAGGAAAAGAAGAGGGGCACCAACAAACCTATGGACAAGAGAACAACAAGTGATCTAAAATTGATGGCAAGGAGGGCATAGAATGCCTGATGGGGCTTGATCAAGGGTAATGTAGCTGAGAGGAATTACCGAATCCCAAAGGAAGGCCCAACATGATAGTGGGACAAATGGAAAGTAAAAGGAAATAGAGGCAAGAACTAGGAGGCAAAGGGCAATGATAGAGGTCTAAATACAGGCAGGCACATATGTAAATATATTTATATATAATGATAGGGAACTAGATCTAGGTACATATATTTTTTTGTTAAATAGTAAAGCAGTAGAAGAACATTGGGCCTCTACTCAATGATTCCCTCAACACAAGAACCCTTTTTTCTAATAACCCAGCATTCTGTGATGCTCATCTTCCCTGATACGATCTCTGAAGACAAAATGGGTACATAAGAAAGTGTGGTGAAGAAAGCTGATGGTGCCTGGCTATCCAAGACTTAGCATCTGGGGTCTTAAAGGCTTGAAGATAAACAAGCAGCCATCAAGCTGAGAAGCAACAAAGTCCAAATGGGAGAAGCACACCAGCCTGTGTGATCATGAGGTGTATCAGGCATCAAAGACCCAAAACCAAAAATCCTATTAATGTGAATTAGGGGGAGGGCAGAGTGGAGACCCAAAGTCCATCTATAGACAACTGGACAACCCTTACAGAAGGGTCACAGTGAAGAGACAAGCCAGTCAGAGTACAGTATAGTACTGACAAAACATATTAACTTTCCTCTAGTTCTTTAATGTGTACCCCCCACCCATTGTCATGATTCCAATTCTACCTTACAAATCCAGCTAGATCAGAGCATGTACACTGGTACAGACAAGAGCTCGAAACACAGGGAATCCAGAACAGATAAACCCCTCAGGACCAATAATGAGAGTAACAATACCAGGAGGGTAAGGGGAAGATTGGGGGAGAATGGGGGTACAAATCCTAATGATCAACATATAACATGCATCCCCCAGGGGGATGGACAACAGAAAAATGGGTGAAGGGACACAGTGGTCAGTATAAGACATGAAAAAATAATTATATATTAGCAAGGAATCATAAGGGAGGGGAGACGGGGGGAGGGGGTGATGAGCTGATACCAAGGGCTCAAGTAGAAAAAAATGCTTTGAAAATGATGATGGCAACATATATACAAATGTGTTTGATGCAATGGATTTATGTATGGATTGTGGTAAGAGTCCCCAATAAAATGATTTTAACTGTGTTGCGTGTGTGTGTGTACATGCATATACTTTAAGATCTCCCTTTTCTCCCCTAGCACAATGGAAAAGATTGATCAGCAGTCAACTGTGGACTAAAATTCGTAGTCAAATATGGACTAGGTGTCGTTTGTTTTTCCCCCACATAATTAGTGTGTGTTTTCCTTGTTTTGCACATTATTAGTTCCCAGTCATAATGTATACCAAACTAATTCAAGTCTCTTTAAGAAAAACCTACAAGATGCCGTCTCCTTTAAAATGCCTCCTCCTTTAAAAGGGTGCCCTGGTGGTACTGTCCAGTAAGCAAGCATCAAATTGACTTGAAGGCGGCGGGCACAGTAGTTTTGTTTTGTTTCGGTGCTCCCTTGACATCCAAGGAGCATTTTCACCAATTGCATTTTCCACTTTTGTGAAAAGAGTTGGTCCTACCTTGCATAACTACCCCTTCCTCTTCTCCCTTGTGCACCATTGGTTTGTGGAAACACCCTCTTGATAAACTAGCGTTTTCCTATTACTTTTTTTGATTAATCACCAGAGATCTTATTCCACTGCGAAGCATTGTTTTTGAAGGCTAGCCTAACTTAAAACAATGGTGACACTTATGAGCGTCATAGCAACACCAATCAATTGTCTCTTAATGCTTTTATCAGATTCAGTTTTCTTTTTATATATTTACACAGTATTTAACATGTTTACAGGAAGTGCATAGAGATACTCTATTATATAATTATTTGTATTATTTAAGCATTTGTATAATTATTACAAATTCTAGTATAACTATTATAGCTCTATATTAATATGTGCACTTCATTGACAACAGAAAGGTTGGCATTTCAATCCAATTATGCGTCAAAAATGATTGTGAATTAGAGTGCTTCTCAGGAAGGCCTGGTGACCTGCTGCTGCATAGTCAGCTCTGAGACCCCTACGGAGTGGAATCTCCCCACACAGACCAGGTCACAGATACATTGGAATTCCCTTCACAGCCACTGATTACTGAATGCAAGTATGTTTTAGGTAATTGAAAATTCAGCAGCGCCAATAAAACAGTGAATGCATTTGTTAAAGCTTATTGGAAGAGGCAGGGATTTGAATGACAACTGGATCACTTTCTACTTCTGTGAGCTCTTTCAGATGAATTTAAATAGGTGCATCTGACGGATGGTTATAGGTAACCTTGCTGTAGGATTTCCGAGGCCTTGGGCACACGGTGCAGGGCTGATTTTTTTTTTCTTTCTTTATTGTGCCTTGTATTCTTTGATTGCTTAATAGACATCTGCTCAGTAATCAGTTGTAAAACTGTCACACTCAGTAGTCCATCATTTGAAACATCACAATGCTGATCTCATCAATCCTAGGCTCCCCTTCTTTGCTCTCCAGCTCTCCGAAGATGGCTGATATGATGATCTAGCTCACACTTTTGGTCAGTGCCTTCCATGTCATTTTTCTGGAATGGCCACACTGAAATGGCCACATCTGGAGCCTAATATGACCACTGTGTTAGTCTGGATAGACTAGAAAAACAAAACCAGGGAGATTCATATGTGTGTAGGAGATAACTTTCTATCAATGAGCAATTGTACATAAGAAAACATCCCATCCAGATAGAGTCCATAAGTCTGATATTACACCCTATGTCAATACTAGTCCATAAATTCCTCTTTAGACTCACACAGCCATGCAATGTTGCAGACTTCAGGAAGATCAAAGGCCAGTAGGTGGAAAGTCTGGTGGATGCAGTGGTGGTGGAAGCATCTCAGCGCTGGCATGGATCTCCACGTAGCTCCTCCAGCTCCAGGGCTCTGGCTTCATGTGGCTTGTCAACAGGAATGTGGTGAATAGAGACTGTGTGTGGGGTCTGGTCTTTAGTGAGCTATTTATCTCCTTATTGCCTCCAAAATGAGATCATCAGACTGTGACCTGGTTGACAGGCTAGACTCCACATCTTCACAAGTTGACAGGAGCTCATGTCACTACCACAACCATATTCTTGTGCAAATTCTTTGGTGTTGATGATTTCCCTTTTAGTGATCTGTTAGAATCCAGTAAAGGCACTCAGAAGATAACCAACCCAAAATAATTCAATTTGTTTAGGCCCTCATCCACATGGTGATTTCCAGTCTTTCAGTCAAACGAAGTCAACTTATTAAAGCTGCCAGCAAATCTTCCTGGAAATGTGGAGCACAAAACCCCAAATACTTCCTGCATAACCAGTGGATTTGAAGTTGCATGGCCCTTGAAATCGTAGCATACACGCGTAGAAATGAGGGTAATCGTAAGAGAGGAAGGTTCTAGATGAGAGGAATTAACACAGGAAGTAGAGCAATAAGCTCAAACATATGAGCAAGTGTGAGTCTGGTGCAGGATAAGGCAGTATTTCATTCTGTGTGCACCCCAACATTGCTCTTAAGAGGGAGCTCTTCCTCAATTATACTTTGAAGCCCTTCTGAATCGAGGGGCTCCTCTCCTGGCACTATCCTCTAACAATATTCTGTTTCTGTACAGTAGGCCTTCAGCATCTGACAACATTTTTTTGAAAACCTTCATACGGTTTTCAGCAGCTACTTCTTCCGAGGTGGACAGCTTATTCCTTCTTAGTCGGAAAACTGTGCTGGGTGACCCTGCTCGTATTTGAAACACCAGCAGCATAGTTTCCGGCACCACAGCGATACACAAGCTACACGTGGCGGAGGGCCACTATTAGTGGGAATCAACTCACAGTACATGGGGTCCTTTTCATGAATATGAATAAATTACTTGTTCATTTCCCTATATGTCTTTTACTCACTGCCGATGCCTCCTCATCAGAAGCCTATAGGGTAGGGTAGAAATGCCCCTGTGAGGCTCTAAGAATGCAACTTTTTACAGGAGTAGAAAACCCTGTCATTCTCCCCCAGAGTGACTGGTGTTTTCGAACGGCTGACCTTGCAGATTCCAGTCCAACTTGTAACCACTATATCACCAGGGCTCCCAACAAGGAATCTGAGGGACTGTCCTCCAGGCTCCTGTGTACTGGAGTCATTTTCTCAAAACAATGGTTGGTATCCAGATTGAACTTCCTTGTGCTTTGGGTAGGTGCCCTCTTTGGTTCATTTACAATTTAGTTTTTTTTCTGTTTATTTTTTCTCTGCAGTGTATAAGTAGGGTACCAGCGGTACCATTTTGGACATTCAATTGAACATGTCCTAGTGCTTCTAAATAAAATAAAAAACAACAAAGAATATGGACAAAATATCCGTGAACAGAGTTTAAGTGTCTAGCTCCCACTGTTCCCTGATGGAAGGTAGGTTTACCCTGTAATTTGGAATAGATTTGGTCTGTCATTGCTTGGATAATGCCCGGAGTGCCTGGTCAACAGGTATCTTTCAACAGTCCCTTTCCCCTATGGTCTTCCTCCAAAGTTAATTTTCATGAGCATTATTAGGCCTCAGCACGCAGTTATAAAAAAAAAGTAAAGTATTCCTTGAAATATCTCATTAGGTTAAAGGTTTGGGGGAAATGATTAATTAAATGTAACATTGTGGTAGGTGGCTGTGCTTTTCTGCTGAAGGATATGCAGGAGCATGCCCAGGTGAATGAATGCATTTCACCCAATAGGCATGAGTTTTCACATAGTTTAGTGCTTAATTAGAAAGGCTGCAATTAAGCAAAATGAACGTCTGGAGCTTTGATATGTACCAATTTGAGGGAAGGTGGAAAAGTCTCCCAGATATTTGAAGAGAAACACACACACACACACACACACACACACACACACAATCGGCATAATACAATACCAGACATTTGGAGAGTCCCTTCCAGAAAGAACTCCTGGTGGCCAGTGTTCTCTACTGGAAACTTAATATGTATAAATGCACACCCACATGCCTGCTCATGAACACAAACATCTGTATATGTATAAATCTGTTATTTGTAGGAATGTGCAATTAGTGGACATCTCAGAGGAAAGAACCTCACATATGAATAATTGCAATAATCGCATGATTATAGTAATAGACACATTCAAAGGAGCCAAGTCCTCTTTTGAGAGTGCCAACTTATTTGTGTGCTGTATTTATTTTTTATTTGCTGAATAATTATCACCACTACTATATGTGCCTGTAGGGCAAATTCATATTTTGCACAATGAAACCTTTATCCCTTTCTAAAGACTACTTAAAGTATAAGAAGAAAATGCAAGCTGTGGACCAAAACCTACTCCTACCTTCTTAGGATGAAAGTCAGATGGCTCTAGTCTAAAGCATTGAGGTGCTCAAGTTAAAAACAAAACAAACACACACACAGTTACTAATGTTTTATACGCAAGCCCCAAACTCCCAGCACTCAACAGCTATAAGCCACAGTGACAGACTTTTCATTGAGGCTTCCTCCGCCTTAAAGAATGAGTTCCAGAAACCCACAGGCACAGTTCTAGTTTATCCTCTAGGGTTGCCATGAGTCAGAATCAACTCAAAGAGGGCTTTTTGTCGGGGGGGAGTGGGGGGGGGGATGGTGTGGGTGGCATAAGTGTTATAGCTCCAGACATATGCTTTATCCATTTCTGGTAAATGAAAATAATTAGGATGAAACATTTTCCAGGGTTAATCATTATTAACGTGGCACAAAAATGCAGTACATTTCATGGATCAGTGGCATTCTTGGCGCAGTATAGTAGTATTGTCAAGGTTTGTCTCTAATTTACAGGTGTGCTACATGTTACCTACCCGGAGCTGAGAAGTAGTTCTATGGTCCTATCAGTTGGCATGTATGTCGCAGATGAATGGGTCAGTGTCCGTTCCAAACCTAAAAAGAAACTGAAGCTCTTAATTGTCACCTCTGGGCTTTTGTGATGAGTGTGGAAGGATAAGGCTGATCGGATGCTCACATTTTCTCACAGGTTAGTTAATTCTCATCAGATTAATAGGAAAGATTGCACAGCAAGAGAGCTTTTGCTCAGTAAGACCAGTTATCTATCACAGTGAGACACACAGTCGGGGCTCTCTAGGGTTTGAAAGACGGCAAGCACATTCAATGGGCTTTCAAAGAGTTTATGGAAAAAATAGAAGGCAAAGACAATGGGGCTTTTCCACGAACTCTGTTGAAACCTCCTTATAATTCTCAATGGGATAAATAATCTTTATTTAAATTTTTTTTCTCACTCTTTCTCCACAGATTAACAGAGTCCAAGGTTTTATTCTCTGATTCATATTTTCTGATCGAGTAGTCTGAAGCAATAAAAGGGCCAATAGTGGAAATTTTTGTAAATATAGTTTTATTATTTTTTTAAGTACTTATGGTAGCTGAACTTGAGGAACCCAGTGGTTTAGCAGCTCAGAGGGAGAAAGATGAGGCTTTCTACTCTCATAAACACTTAGTGTAGACAACCGACATTGGCAGTTCTACCCTGTCCTACAGGGTCGCCATGAGTCAGAAACTACTCAATAGCAGTGAGGTTGATTTGAGCGTGAATAGCTGATTTAAAAAACTTGACGAGCAATTATATTAATTTTAGTAATATTGGTTACTAATTATTCTAACATGCGAAGTGGTGCCCCTGAAGTACATGAGTATGCTGACACCTTTGCTCTTTCGCTGCTGGTTCAGGAACCCGCACGTTCTATTTCATTCATCCTTTCAACTAAACAGAAAGAAAAAAAGAATATAAAATCAACCTCTTAGCAGATTTGAGAGGTAAAAAGAAAGAAAAAACTCACGCCTTAACCATTGCATTCCTAGTTAGTAAGACGTAATTTCAAATCCTTCCAGGTCTCATTGTTGCCCATTTTGAAATGATGGCTGTTTGATATTAGTCCTTAAGTATCTTCCACTTCCATGCTTCAACAATGTTCTGAAAACCCATCCATCAACCTAGAAGTATCGAGACACCTCCTACAACACTATGCCTCCATGCATTTATTTATCCAACAAATATTTATAAAGCACCTACCTGCTCCTGGTAATAACTAGACCAACTTCCCTCCTCTCCTCAAAACATACAAACAAACAAACATTGGGTTGATTCGGACTAATAGTGACCCTGTAGAGCAAAGTAGGGCAAAGGCTTTCCAAGGTCGTAATCATGTGGAAACAGACTACCCCATCTTTCTCCTGCAGAACAATTGGACTTTTAGGTCGGAAGCCAAGTACTTTCACTATCATGCTATGGAGTCTCCACCAGTTGGGCACTGGAGTTAAAAGAGGAATACTATGCAAGATTTGTTTAAAAATGTGTCAGGGGGTATGTAATATGTGTGTGTGAGATGGATGGTGGTAGTGGTGACAGGGATGTAAGGACATGAGCCCTGCCAATAGAATGATAAATACATCTATAAAGATATAACAAGAACTAAGCAAAGGTTGCTATAGTTCCCTGGCAAAACAATATCAAGTTTTCCTACAGGAACTAACTGCCTAAGACACATGTGGGATTGTGCATTCCCAGTGGCGCTGACTCCTTCACGTCTCATTTACTATTCACTCAGATGGGGAGGGGTGTGGGGGATGAGTGAGATAGAAACCACTTTTTTATTATTTATTTTGACTCATAAATGAGACAGGAGAATAGGCAAGACCAGCAGGGCCCAACCCTTATAAGTTACATATTGGGAGTTGGCTTTCTACTTGGCCTTCATTAAGTGAACTTTTTCATGGGTGAATTCTGAGACCTGAGGTCGCCTCGACTTTAATCTCTGAAAAGCAATCAGTCCTGTTCCTACATAAGACATTAGACTACAGAATAAAAGACCAGCACATCCTTGGCAGGGAATCAAGAGTAAGAAAAAAATCCAAGTCCAAGGTCATGTCAACAGGTCAAGGAGAACTACTCTATGGCGGGAACACTTAGTAGGGAATGACTTGCTTGTATGTGGGAAGGATTGAATTCTTTACCATTTCTTGGAAAATCTATGTTCACCAAGAATAAATTCTTGCCCTGAGGGCAAAGCATACAGCTGATGAACTAGAACACGATTTCTACTCTACAGCACTATTAATAGTTTCTACTACAAGACGTCGGTAATTTAGGAACTCTGACTTAAATCAGAAGATGAAATTTCAGATAAATATTTCCAAAGCTAAAATGAGCTATGACAGACGTTTTGTTGGCTCATGAAAAGATACACTTAAAAACAAATGGTCTGGGGGATATTTTTCATGATAATCAGTTGCATAATTTAAATAGAGTTTAATGTTATTATTATTTTTACTTAATTAGTGGAATTATCTGTCACAGCAGAATATCTTCAGTAGATAATTTGATGCAGAAGCTATTACATAATTTTTCATCTATGTAGGCTGGAAATAAATACTTTTCTTTCAATCAGAAAAATAGGTTTACTCAACTGGTTCCAAGAACAGTTTTTCTAGCTGTTAAAGACACAGGCAGCTAAGGAATCTCTCTTTGCAGGGAAAAATAACTCAAAATTTGAGTTGATTAAAACATAAACCAGAGCCATTTTTAATTTATATGTTAACAGATCTCCTGAAAGCAGATCAAAGCAATGATCAGGGAAAAATAAAATATACTTTGGGGTAGTAAACTGTAAGGGGATTTCCCTTATGCTGTTTATCTATGGATAACTTAACTAAAGAAAATTGAGTCTTCTTGATTTCCCAATGCTAATCTATACAATGCCCTAGATTCAAGCATCATCCATTAAAATAAATTCAGGAGACAGAGAGAGGTTGTGCTTACAGGATAGAAGTCTAAGCTACAACTGAAACATTCATGGGTGTACATATCACAAAATTCAAACCTGATAAAATGGGGAGAAACAAGGGGAAATGGTACTGGTAAACTTGAACAAAAAGTTAGACATCTTAAAATTCAGCTTTGCATAAGAAAATAAAAACAAACAAACACCAAAAAACAGAATTCTATTCATTTGAGAGCGAAATAGCAAATATTTACCTTGAGGTTTTTGTATGTCCTTATCTACCAGAGGTTGTCAAAAACCTGTTACCTTATAAGACACTTTCATTTTTTAATGTTTGGTCAACTTCCATTTATCTATAGCGCTAATAGGACATTATTGTCCTGTCGAGACAATGTTTAAATAATTTATGAAAACCACATATGATTGTTAGATTTTACTTGATATGGTGTTAACATTATTGAAAGTTTAAAAAAGAGTTTATAAATATTTTCTTTCAGGTTATTAATCTGTAGTGGTATGCTCTAGAATCCAAATATGTTATTGTTGTTAGTCCTTGAATTGAATAAACACAAAGGATGGATAAAAACATTCAAGATGTAAATTTCACAGTGAGCAGCTTGTGTAAAAATTTTCAGGGGAGAATTTTAAAAATGTGTCTGCTTATGTATACTAGAGATGAAGATCTAAGGTGTATCTTTAAAATAAACAAGCAAAAAACATTTTATCAGGAACTAATCCATCAAGCAATATTGTACAATTACCACACTCAGTTCCTAAACATTCTCTTCCTTCTTGAACTGCTTGGCTCATCAGCGATTCGATACAAAATCTTTCATCTGGGCCTTATTCTTGTCATTGGTGTAACACAAGTAGTAGTGATTGCGCTCCAACTTCTAATTGGACCTCCATTGTCCACTTCATAGGCCTGCTCTGAAATAGATTCACCCTAATTGAAAGTTGTATTTAGAATGGAAAAAACCACCTGCACAGCTATGCTCAGGTGGCAGGTCTTAATGATCTTGGAGCTGAGATATTAAAATGTCTCCAATCAGAAGTGGTCTTCTCAACGCCCCTTATTTGTGTCCCCTTCATCAATGTACCTATTTCCCATCATTTTAAAGTCAACTCAGCAATAATCAAATAGAGGAGCCTGGCTGGCACAGTGGTCAAGCACTTGACTCCACCAAAAGGTTGGCAGTTTGAACCCATCAGCTGCTACATTGAAGAAAAACGTGATCATTTCCTAGCAGTCCGCCTCCCCAAAGCATGCTTCTGTAAAGATTTCAGCCTAGGGACTCCCTGCCCGATACTCCCTGTGAGACATGCTGGCCTACAAGACACATGGAGCTACCCTAGAGCCCTGGAACTGAAGGAGCCATATGAAGAGTCCTGCCAACACTGAGATGCCTCTACAGCCACCGGATCCACAAGACTCCCCACCCCCTGGCTTGTGATCTTCCTGCATTCACCATCATTGCATGTGTTTCGTGAGTCTGAAGAGGAATGTATAGTATGGTATCAGACATATGGGCTAATATTGGATATACGGACTTGATCTCAACCGGGCTGGAATGTTTTCTCAATATTCAATTCCTCTTGTATATAAAGCTCTTTCTTATAAAAAAAAAAAAGATTTCAGCCTAGGAAGTCCTATGGGGCCGCTCCATCTTCAGAACATGGACGTTGTAGAGATCTAAATTCTTTTTTTATTAATAAATCTTTTTATTGGGGCTCATACAGCCCTTATCACAATCCATACAGACATCAATTGAGCAAAGCACCCTTATACATTCGTTGCACTGGTCATTCCCAAAATTCACCTTCCACTTGGGTTCCTGGAATCAGCTCGGTTTCGCTTTTCCCCCCTCCCCCTCCCTCCCCACTCCTCCCCTCCCCCTGGTCCCTTAATAGTTTATAAATAATTATTATATCTTATCTTACACTGTCCGGCGTCTCTCCTCACCCACCTTCCCATTGCCCATCTCCCAGAGAGGAGGTTACACATAGATCTCCAAGATCGGTTCTCCCTTTCTATACCCTCTTCCCTCCTGGTGTCGTCACTCCTTCCCCTGGTGTTGAGGGGTTCGTCCGTCCTAGATTCCCCGTGTTTCCAGATGCCTACTGCACCGCTGTACATCCTCTGGTATAACCAGGTCCGCAAGGTAGAATTGGGGTCATGATAACTGGGAGGGGAGGAAGCGTTCAGGAACTAGAGGAAGGTTTTTAGTTTCATTGTTGCTACACTGAACACTGAGTGACCCATCTCCTCCCCACCACCCCTCTGGAAGGGATGTCCAGCTGTCTACAGATGGGCATTGGGTCCCCATCACGCACTCCCCCTCATTCACAGTGATGTGACTCCTCCCTCCTCCCCCCCCCCCAGCCTTTGTTGTTTGAGACCTGGTCTCCTCTGCTCTTCACGATCACCCATGTTGGTGTGCTGCTTCCGTGTGGGCTTTGTTGCTTCTGGGTTAGATAGCCGCTTGTTTGCTTTCAAGCCTTTAAGTCCCCAGACACTATATTTCTCAGTAGCCGGGAACCATCAGCCTTCTTCACCACACTTGCTTATGCACACCTTCGTCTTCAGCATTTATGTGAGGAAGGTGATCACACAATGATTGTTTTTGTTCCTTGGTGTCTGCTACATGGTCCATTCAACACCTTGTATTCACTTAGGCTGTGTGCTTCTTCTCTGTGGGCTTTGTTGCTTCTGAGCTAGATGGCCGCTTGGTTGCCTTCAAGCCTTTAAGACCCCAGACGCTATATCTTTTTGATAGCCAGGCACCATCAGCTTTCTTTACCACGTTTGCTTACACACACGTCTGTCTTCAGTGATCATGTCGGGAAGGTAGGTATCATGCAATGACCGTTTAGCAGGGCGAGGTGCTATTGTATTGTGGGTGTATGCGTGAGGAGGCTCAATGTCCATCTGCTACCCTACTACTGAACCTATAAATATATGCACATAAGTCTATTGCCCCCATAATCATAAATATATTTACATATGTACATGTCTGTATTTAGGCTTCTCTGTATGCACTTTGCCTCCTACTCCTTTCCTCTATTTCCTTTCGCTTTCCTCCCGTCCCACTACCATGTTCAGCCTTCGTTCTGGTTTCAGTAATTCCTCTCAGTTACCTTGCCCTTGGTCACTCCCTACCAGTCCTCCCCTCCTCTCCCTCCTCTGGTTTTGAACCACTCGCTGTTTCCTTATCCCTGTGTTGGGTGACACCTCCTCCCTTCCCCTACCTCCCACGCTCTCATGTCCCTCCAGGACCGTTGGTCCCGTTATTTTCTTCTCTCATTGTTTGTCCAGCTTATCTTGTCTAGGTGGACCTGCTGATATAGTAATATGTGCATACAAATGCAGATGACTTTGACAGTGCCTAAGTGGCACCTAAGAACATGGCTTCGACAGCAGCAACACCTACACGCTGATAATCAGAAAAGCCACTAACATACAAAATTTACAAGGTAAAAAAAAAAAGACAAAACAAAAAGATAGCAGAAAATAAAAGAAAAATTGCTAGTAGTTCAAGGTCAGTTTGTTGGCCTTTAGGAGTGTTTTCCAGATGAAACGTGTGGTGCCACGTCCTGGCCCCAAAGTCCATCCTTTATACTCCCTCGGGATCTCTTTGCTCTGCTTCCCCCGCTGCTCCATTGTACGCCCCCAGTGTTTGCCTCAGTGTGGTGGGGTCAGCTCAGTCGCACATCCCCCACTGTGTCTCAGGTGCTGTCCCGTGTAGGGCCATGGGTTGGTGCAGGATGTCTCATCTCGCAGTGTGGCCAGCTGTATGGTCTTCTCTGTACAATGGGCCCTTCAGAGCTCTGAATTCTTAAAGTGTTAGCACAACTGGCAAAGGGTTAGGGTTCTATGCTTTGCTTTTGCGTTTTTTAAAATATATATGTAATCTAAATCACCGCCTGCCTTTCCCCCACAACCAGCTTTTTCTCCCAAGGGCTGTCCTATTTCTGGAGAGTATTATGATTTTTACCTACTAAACCTACTGTCCCCCAATAGGCACACATAGAGAGCTCAATATTTTCCCAAGTTTTACTCATGCTTCCTTGTTTTACAGGGAATCTCCAGTAATTGTTCCTTATAGTCTGTCCCCATGTCTTCACCCTATTGTTAATATCGACACAGTTAGTCGTCTTGATTTTCATCTGATCATCTCTATTCTCTCTGAGATGCTCTTAGCACGTTCTTCTCCCTCAGTCACTGTAGAGATATATTGTTTCCATGATCGAATACTTCAGTAGTTCTCCAATGTCGATCAGCCATGGCTCAGACTACAACTATCTCTGCTTGAAATGAATTTATTCCTTGGTGAAATTTACATTACATTTTAAGATCAGAGTTCTAATAATCCCAACTCCTTGTTTTTCTGCTTCGGTCACGTATCGTCTTCACCCTTTTCAAGACATCTTGCGTGTTCTCTATCTTTCCTATAGGATTTATCACGTGACTGTTTTTTCATTCAAGGAGGGAGGCACTTTATCACTCTCTTACAGATTGCAAGATTGGAGCTACTCTCGGGTGTTCTCATTGGAAACCCACATGGGGTTTTATAGGTAGTAATTTGCCATCTACTCGAGTCTATCCAGCTACCCGAAAGGAACACAGTAAATACTTGTTAGGCAAAAAGATGGTAGTTTGTTTTTTTAAATAAATTCCCCTACTGCTGATGAATTACCCTCAAATTTGGCTCTTATCCATAAAGCTGTGAAGAATCATATGATGAAATCCCCACTTATTCAAGGATACTATTGTTGGATTTTTTTTAACTAAAAAAAAAAAAGAAAGAGAAGAATAGCTAAGAAGTGACAGAGGTGCTAGAGAATCCATGATGAAATATTTAAATTAAAGGAGATAACTTTCAGAAGGTATGATCTAAAAGCAACTATCACTTCAAATGATATAATCCACATTTGTAGTGTGATTAAAATGCACCAAAATTGAACACTAACTCATTTTCTCATGACTTTACAAGGAATCTTACAGAAGATGAAAAAAATAAAATCAGATTGAAGTGGTTTGCAGAATTACTTCTGAATGCTGAAAATCTTTTTGGGACATGAGTCATAGATATCGTACTGAGTTGTTTAAACTGCCTACTTTTCCAGCCACACAAACATCTTTTATAAAAAACAAAAGCTCATGAATTTTTTTCATGACATGGATTCAAATAATATATTAATTACTTTGGCAGATTGTTAATTTCTATGCCCTTTGGAATATCAGAGTCACATCTTCATTTGACCAGTCTGAAGTGTCTGCTCTTTTCTTTTGAAATTAGTATAGAAGTATTTCAAAATATATACTTGCTTTATTTATGCAGTCGTTTATATGAATTTATTTTCATTTTCAAACCTCAAGCTCAATAATAATTCAGTGTCTAATACCTGCAAGAAAAAATATACCCTAGCCTGGTAAGGTTTGATCAAGGGCAATGTAACCGAGAAAAATTACTGAAGCCCAAATGAAGGCTGAATATGATAGTGGGACAAGAGGAAAGCAAAAGCAAATAGAGGAAAGAACTAGGAGGCAAAGGGCATTTATAGAGGTCTAAATACAGGCATGTACATACGTAAATATATTTATATATAATGATGGGGAAATAGATCTATATGCATATATTTATAGGTTTAGTATTAAGGCAGCAGATGGACATTGGGCCTCCACTCAAGTACTCCTTCAACACAAGAACACTGTTCTATTAAACTAGCATTCCATGATGCTTACTTCCTGACACAATTGCTGAAGACAAAGCGGGTGAATAAGCAACTGTGGTGAAAAAGCTGATGGTGCCTGGGTATCAAAATATATAGTATCTGCGGTCTTAAATGCTTGAAGATAAACAAGCAGCCATCTAGCTCAGAAGCAACCAAGCCCACACGGAAGAAGCACACCAACCTTTGAGATCACGAGGTGTCAATGGGATCAGGTATCAGACATCAAAGAACAAAAAGTCTATCGTGAATAAGGGGGAGTGCAGAGTGGGACCCAAAGCCCATCTGTAAGCAACTGGACATCCCCTTACAGAAGGGTCATGGGGAGTAGACGAGCCAGTCAGAGTGCAGTGTAGCAATGAGGAAACACAACTTTCCTCTAGTTCTTTCAATCCTCCCCTCCTCTTCCCCACACACTATGATGATCCTAATTCTACTTTACAAATCCAGTTATTCCAGAGAATGTACACTGGTACAGATAGGAACTGGAAACACAGGAAATCCAGGACAGATGAACCCCTCAGACCAGTGCTGAGAGTGGTGGTACTGCGGTGAGGGGTGGTGGTGGGGGGAGGAGGGAAGGTGGGTTAGAAAGGGGGAACTGATCACAAGCATCTACATATAACCTACTCCCTGAGGGACGGACAACAGAAAAGTGGGTGAAGAGAGACTTCAGACAGTGTAAGATATGACAAAATAATAATAATTTATAAAATACCAAGGTTTTGTGAGAGAGGGGGCATGGGGAGGGAGGGGAAAATGAGGGGCTAATACCAAGGGCTCAAGTAGAAAGCAAATGTTTTGAGAATGATGATGGCAACAAATGAACGCTTGACAAAATGGATGGATGGATGGATTGTGATAAGAGTTTTATGAACCCCCAATAAAATGATTTTTAAAATAAATAAAATAAAGTTGAAGGGGGAATTTTTTTTTCATTGAATAAATTAATAAAGTAACAGCAGATGTCAGAAGTCCTAAATGTAACTGTGCCTACAAGAGGCTTTGCAATCAATGATTAAATTTAAAAAAATGGATCTACTTTAGTCTATTCATAAAATCAGTTCCTAAAGCTAAAAAAAGAAAAATATATACCCTGAGAATAAAGGTAGAAACTTGGACACTTAAAAATTTGCCAGAGCTTTGAAAACATTATGCTGAGTCAAGTTAACCAGATGAAAAAGGGACAAATATTTTACAATTACACTTACATGAACTATCTAGAATAGGCAAAGTCAAAGAGAGAGAACGTTGGTTAGCATGGGTGGATCGAGGGCACAGAGGAATAGGGAATTGTTGCTTAATGAGTACAGACGTTTTGATTTTCTTCTATTTCTCTCTTTCCAGAAGTGGTATCACGTTTGATGTATAAATTCGAAATGCATCTTAATAGCATAAATATGTATCTGGCATCTAAGTTTGATGACCAAATATTTGAAAAGACTTCCAAAAACAATTTTCTGCCTCTTTGATTAGATATGATCCTACCCAAAGAAAAAATACCAATTCTATTTTGAAAGAAACTCAGTATATAAAAACTCAGTCAATAAAAATCCATAAAGATTAAGGCTTACCCTCTCCTCTGCCTGATTCCCCTTAAAATAGTACAGCAAATGCTGAGACTATGCTGACCTAAACACGATGGCATGGATTAATTTCAACTTACTCTTGCTAATAAATTCAACTATGAAATCAATTACCATCAACTCAGAAGAAAGGCCAGGGGATCTACTTTTGAAAGCCAACCATTGAAAATCCAACAGAACACAGTTTTACTATGACACTTCTGAGGTCACTATGAGTCAGAGTCAACTCCACTTAACTGGTTTGGGTTATGTTCCTAACCAGTATAGAATCAGAGAAGGTAAAGATATCAACTGTCTCCAATCGATATTGTTGAACATGGGAATCATAGCTTGTAGTTGTCCTCTTCCTACCTGTAAAAAAGAAACATTTCATCTAATGAACTAAGGTACCATATGAACATCAGTCTCCACAATTCTGAGACCAGAAGAACACGATGGTGCCCAGCTCACACTACCAAGTACTCCAAAAGGCATCACAGCAGAAGGTTCTGGATATGTGGAAGAAAACTGGAACAAAACCCCAAATCATTAAAAATATCAGATTTACTGGTCAGATGGACATTGGTATAACCAGGAGATTATGACCCTAAGTCATGATCTCTTCAGATATTCAAATGGATGCACCTCCATAGCTCAATTTCCATCCAAACAATAGACAGGTCTATAATAGGAATAGTCCTAATAAGTGTACCTTAGAACAATCCACCACTTGCGATCAGTACTTGCGATCACCACTTGCATTTACTCAGGGACAAATTTGAGAAGGCTTAGGAAGAAAAGAAGAATGACAACAGGACACATAGGATAGAAAGAGAATAAGTGATATTACATCATGGGATTGGCAGCAGTGAGATGAAATAAAATATGTATGAACTAATGAATGGAAATTTCACCTACACTCAATTAAAAAAATTTAAAATACCCAACTATGTGGACACCTGCCCCATCCCCCAGAAGAATTTATTCCAGAGGACAGCACTGAATCTGTAGCTCTGGTACAGGGATATGTCTGATCAGAGCACACGGGAGCAGATGAAGGGGAAGGAATAGAGAGTGGAGCACATCCTGGGCCACCAATATTGAGGACAATATTCCCTCTCAGAGCACCCAATCCATAGAGAAGACCATATGGCCCGCCCCAATATGGGACACGACATCCCTCACTGACCCATAGCCCTACAGCGGACAACACTGGAGACACAGTGTGGGAAGGAATTCTGCCCGATCTGATCCCACCACACCGAGGGAAAGCACTAAAGGTATACAACAGAAAAGTGATGGAACAGAACAACGAAATCCCCAGGGAATACCAAAAATAGACTTTGGGCCAGGGCTTGGCACCCCAACAGACTCAACTGGAAAACACTCCTAAAGGCCAACAAACAGTCTTTCAACTAACTACAAGCTTCTCTTTCTTGTTGTGTTTGGTTTTGTTTTTTTTTGTCATTGGTTTGTTATTATTGTTTTGTTTTTATTTTGTTACTTGGCTTTGCTCTGTCTTGTTTTTGTTCGTGTTCTTATCTTCGTAGGTCTGTCTAAATAAGATAGGCTGGATGACCAATCTAGAGGAGAAAACAATAGGACCTACAGTTTCTGGGGGACATGGGAGAGGGGAAGGTGGGGGAAAAGGTAGTGGTGTTAACAAGCCCAAGGACAAGGGAACAACAAGTGATCCAAATCAGTGGTGAGGAGGCCTGGTAGGGTACGATCAAGGGTAATGTAACTAAGGGGAATTACTGAAACCCAAATGAAGACAGTATGATAGTGGGACAAGAGGAAAGTCAAAGGTAAAGAACTAGGAGGCAAAGGGCATTTATAGAGGCATGAACATATGTAAATATATTTATATATGAAGATGGGGAAATAGACCTATGTAAATATATGAATAGGTTTAATATTAAGGTAGCACATGGACATTGGACCTCCACTCAAGTACTCCCTCAATGCAAGAATACTTTGTTCTATTAAACTGGTATTCTTTGATGCTCATCTTCCCGATGTGATCGCTGAAGACAAATGGATGCATAATCAAATGTGGCAAAGAAAGCTGATGGTGCCCAGCTATCAAAAGATATAGTGTCTGGGGTCTTAAAGGCATGAAGGTAAACAAGCAGCCCTCTAGCTCAGGAGCAACAAGACCCACATGGACGAAGCACACTATCCTGTGCGATCACAAGGTGTCAAAGGGATCAGGTATCAGGCATCATCAAAACAAAAAATCATATCATTGTGAATGAGGGGGAGAGTGTGGAGTGGAGACCCAAAATCCGTTTGTAGGCCACTGAACTTCCCCTGACAGAAGAGTCTCCCGGAGGAGACGAGCCAGTCAGGGTGTGATGTAGCAATGATGAAACACAACTTTTCTCTAGTTCCTAAATGCTTCCTCCCCCCACCCACTATCACGTTCCCAATTCTACCCTACAAATCCAACCAAACCAGAGGATGTACACTGGTACAGATAGAAACTGGAAAAACAGGGAATCCAGGGCAGATGATCTCTTCAGGACCAGTGATGAGAGTGACAGTACTAGGAGGGTGGAGGGAGGGTAGATTGGAAAGGGGGAACCGATTACTAGGATCTACATATAACCTCCTGCCTCGGGGACTGACAACAGAAAAGTGGGTGAAGGGAGATTTTGGACAGTGCCAGATATGACAAAATAATAACTCATAAATTATCAAGGGTTCATGAGGGTGGGGGGAGCAGGGAGGGAAGGGAGGATATGAGGAGCTGATGCCAGGGGCCTAAGTGGAGAGCAAATGTTTTGAGAATGATGAGGGCAATGAATGCACAAATGTGCTTGACACAATGGATGTATGTATGGATTGTGATAAGAGTTGTATGAGCCCCTAATAAAAATGATTTTTAAAATTTAAAATAGAGAGTTAAGTTCGGGGGTAGGAGGTGCATGACAATAATCATAGGATGGAAGAAATTCTATTATCATTCTACTGACACAGACATATTGCAGGCTGACATGTAAAGATTACATCCTGGGAGGGAATTTTATCTTTGGAGTATGGGGCCAGGGTATCTGAATAAAAAGTATGATATTCTTTATAGTGCATTTTATTTTATTTATTTATTGAATTTTTATTGTGAATTAACTGAAGGTTAAAAGAGCAGATCATCTGTTACGGTCTATCCGTTCAGCAGTTCATACCGATTATATTGTTCATCCACTGCAATCCCCTGAATTCCCCATCACTCAACCTGCCTTCTTCCTGCTTCCTGTTTCCATTTTCCCTTCATTTCTAACCCTCTGTACTTTGGTTAATGCTGCCCTTTTAATCGTGTGAATATAGGTGTGAGTTCAGTTCAAGATTTCGGTGCAATTGGGAGTTACAGCCAGGAACCATCTACATGTGATGGTCTCGGTGTCCTACAGGCTGACGTTTGCACGATCCATTAGTCAATTGGACTAAATGCTTCCACTGGTCTTTGAATTTCCTTCACTCTTCTTTCTTCCTGAAGGGAAGAGACCATTAGTTTCACTGTATATGACTCCTCGTGTGCTGTTCAAACTCCAGCCACTATAGAGTAAGTTATCTAGCTTTCTCTGTCATGATACTGATTTTGGAGGAGAATTTAACTGATGAATTATGGCACATTGCAACACAGTGAAAAAAGAAAAATATATTGTACTTGGTTTTTTTTTAGTTCCACAAGTACAAGTAAGCACATTGTCTTTCTCTGTCTTGCCCTGGCCCACAAGAAATGGAGGGAAAAGAGGTGATGATTTTGTTTAGTTAGCTGATCTTTCTCTTCATCTTCCCAGCATCCCCAATATTATAATAACCATCATTTTCTCCAAGTATCACTGTGTATAGATTTCCAAATCTCTGTTGCCTTGCTTTGAACCAGAATCCTCTCTTATCTCATCAATAATATTTCAGGAAAATATTACTTAAGTGGGCTAACTTCCAAAGCTAGAAGATGGTATTAGAAATTTTAAGATTATCCACATCATAGTACATGACTCCATTCAAATGGTTTTAGCTTAGAATTATTTTCCTTAAAGTGAACTCAAAATGAATCTATTAGTTTATTCACTCAATCATTTACTTAACATTTACTCATTGTCTGTTCAACTCAATAAATATAGGCAGAATAAGTATGTACATTAAGATTTTGGCTTACCAGTTTCCATCTGGGACACTCAAATTTCAAAATTGATTTTATAAGCTTGGAGTATCATCATACAATGTAGACACTATTCATAAATACAGAACCTTAGTGGTCATTTGTCTAAAATGGGAGCAAAACTGACATTGATTTTGGCAAATGACTTAATTCCTGAATTCACTAAAAATTTCACAAATGTATATTTTCCTTTGATGTAATAGCACTGTGCTTTATGGCCTAGGATGCATTTCTGAAAATGTCCATTTTCCCATTCCACTCAAGGAAAGACCAAAAAAATGCTCAAAATAATTTCAAAGAGTAAGTAAGTATATGAGGAAAATATAACTGAGCTTTTGGATAGACAGTGGCAAAGGAGTCTAATTTCCCCCCAGAGTGGCCAGGAAAGTTCTCTCTGTGATGGCTGTATATGAACTGAGGGCTGACTAATAGGCAAGAATGAGCTGTCCAGTGATCTGGGAGGAGGGAGATGCAAGCACACAAATCAGCCACTGCAAAGGAAGCTCATGGAACGTCCAATGACCAATGAGCTCAGCACCCTGGCTGGAGGGAAGAAGAGAGGGGCAGCGCAGCATCACCAGAGATCAGAGTGATGCGTGACGTCCTTTACACATGGTTTGTCGGGAGTTTGTTTTGTTTTTGTTTTGTTTTGTTTTGCTTTCCAGTGGGGCAGGAAGCAAGAAGGTGACATAGTAAGCATTAAATCAAGCAGGCCGGCAGTGTCAGTAGGTGCTGCAATGACGAGTGATGGTTCAACAAGAGTCTGGAAGTCATCACTGAGCTATTGAAAATTCTGCTCTTGGAGGGAAAAAGTGTCTAGCAAAACAACTCTTTTGAAACAATCCTGTAAAATTCAACTACTCTCAAAAGTAAGGAACAACATCCCCAGCTGCTGAGTACCATCCAAAGGTCCTTCAGGGTGTTGGCAGAATTGAGTCAAAGCAAATTTCTTGCTCATCCATCAAGAGAAAGAAGAATCTCACGTAGTGAACTCAGCTATTAGACAGAGTCAGAAGCTCCCATTCATACCCAGCTCCTGCTACCAGGGGACAGCGGGCTTGAGCTTGTGGATACAATGTTGTTCTAGATCTGACCTGACCCACACATGCTTCTCCCTTTACAACTCTGCTGCCTTATTGAGACAAAGGTGGCAGCAAGACTGTGGGGACTCTGCTTTTTCATTTCCTCCAACTGTCTCTTATAGCACAGTGCAGCCAGAACTAGTTAAAGATGGTCCTAGAAAGTGTCTCAATTAGATCCCGATATCTGGCTGCGTTATTAAGAAGAACTATAGATAAACAAAGATGTGGCAGGAGAGGAAAGGACCTTGCCCAATGTTAGGTACTAGGGATAGCCCGTAGCCATTGACATGCTAGCGTCCCTTTAGGATTCTTGCACATTTGATTTCTACATCCAAGTAGGGTCTCTTTCAGATTGCTCTTATTGGGGTTGCAATATATAGTAAATTCATGGCACGGCCTGCAGAAAGACATGTGCTCTGAATCTTTCACGGAAGTTGTGTAGGTTATCAGAATTTCAAGGAATGTTTATGAAAAGTAACCATGTGCAATCCATACATAACATATTCACAAAACAAACAGATTACAGTTTAATCTCTAATAGATAATTGAGTAGGTAGACTTTTAGCCCAACAAACAATGGAATGAAAGGCAAAAATTCAACAATGGACTTGAGAAGTTGATGGCGGATGATCCCTAACCAAAGGAATTAAGCTAATGCTTCATGAAGGAAATGAAATTTAAATTGGGACCTTACATAATTGGAAGAGCTTTAGAAGGTAGTGAGAATTATAGTATTATTATTAGTAGTAGTAGTAAGCACTTAATACAGGTATCATATTATTCCAAATTCCAATCATGTCAAGTATAAAATATTCTTGAAATAAGAAAACAGTGAGCAGACCCAGCACCTTACAGGATAAGTTCAGCTATCTTTTCAGTGGCAGTGGATGTGTGTAAGGGAGGTACACAACTGAAACAAATGGATGATAAGGTTGAAAACCTGGTTTAAGACATGACATTAGATGTCCGTAGTCCCCGTGACGATGACCAGGCAATGTTGCATATAGAAGTTAAAACAAAAAGGGACTGAGAGATTTTGAGTATGCATGATGAGCAGATAGGATGTTTTGAACAGAAAAAAGAGCAAGTATATTAAAAATTGTTTGGGGTGGTTTTATGAGATTATTTTGAATTTACTAAAGAAATCCAGTTTTCTCTATATATGAAATTTCCCCCTTGGTCAATTAGTCATACAAGTAAATCTGAACCTTTCCTCATGTCCTTGGCCAGCTCTAGGTAGAGAAACAGCCACTAAGATCGCTCTCTTGAGAATGTTCAAAAGTGTTGTGTCTCCCCTAGATGACCTATCTGATGGAAATCCCACTCTTCTAGGTTACCCCTAAAGAATCTCTTAGAAACATGGATGTCTGACAAGGGAACAACAAGTGATCCAAATCGGTGGTGAGGAGTGTGTAGGAGGGCTGGTAGGGCATGATCAAGGGTAAAGTAACCAAAAGGAATTACTGAAACCCAAATGAAGATTGAGTGTGATAGTGGAACAAGAGGAAAGTCAAAGGAAATAGAGGAAAGAGCTAGGAGGCAAAGGGCATTTATAGAGGTCTAAATACAGACATGTACATATGCAAATATATTTATATATGAGGATGGGGAAATAGATCTATGTGCATATATTTATAGGTTTCGTATTAAGGTAGCAGAAGGACATTGGACCTCCATGCAAGCACTCCCTCAATGTAAGAATACTTTGTTCTATTAAACTGGTATTCTTTGATGCTCACCTTCCCCGACACACCCGCTGAAGACAAAGAGGGTGAATAAGCAAATGTAGTGAAAAAACCTGACGGTGCCTGGCTATCAAAAGATATAGCATCTGGGGTCTTAAAGGCTTGAAGGTAAACAAGTGGCCATCTAGCTCAGAAGCAACAAGGCCCACAAGGAAGAAGCACACCAACGTGTGTGATCACGATCAAAGGGATCATGTCAAAGGGATCAGGGATCAGGCATCGTCAGAACAAAAAGTCTTATCACAGTGAATCAGGGGGAGGGGGTGCGGAGAGGAGACCCAAAGCCCATTTGTAGGCCACTGGACAACTCCTTACAGAAGAGTCTCTGGGAGGAGACAAGCCAGTCAGGGTGCAATGTGGCAATGATGAAACATACAACTTTCCTCTAGTTCCTAAATGCTTTCTCCTCCCCCACTATCATAATCCCAATTCTGCCTTACAAATCCGACTAGACCAGAGGATGTACACTGCTACAGATAGGAACTGGAAATACAGGGAATCCAGGGCGCATGATCTCTTCAGGACCAGTGGTGAGAGTGGCAGTACCAAGAGGGTGGAGGGAGGATGGGTTGGAAAGGGGGAACCGATTACAAGGATCTACATATAACCTCCTGCCTGGGTAGTGAACAACAGAAAAGTGGGTGAAGGGAGATGTCGGGCAGTGTAATATGTGACAAAATAATAACTTATAAATTATCAAGGGTTCATAAAGGAGTGGGGAGCGGGGAGGGAGGAGAGGAAATGAGGAGCTGATGCCAGGGGCTTAAGTGGAGAGCAAATGTTTTGAGAATGATGAGGGCAATGAATGTACAAATGTGCTTGACACAATTGATGTATGTATGGATTGTGATAAGAATTGTATGAAAAAAAAAAAAAAGAGGACCTGATGCAGAGGGCTTAAGTGGAGAGCAAATGCTTTGAGAGTGATTAGGGTAAAGAATGTACGGATGTGCTTTATACAATTGATGTATGTATATGCATGGATTGTGATAAGAGTTGTATGAGCCCCTAATAAAATTTTTTTTTAATTTTAAAAATAAAGAGGAAAAAATAATTCTACTCCTGTAAAAAAAAAAAAAAGAGTTGTATGAGCCCCTAATAAAATGATTAAAAAAAAACATGGATATCTGACCTCAGTGTAGGCTTATGGGGACAAGCAATGGATTAGCTGGCAACCTCATTTTCATAGGTAAATTCATCTAATTCACCTTTCACAAGCCTAGTGTCACCAAGAAGATTAGGGCATTGGGGGTGGGGGTTGGGTGGGGGTGAGTCTCAGTAAACAATTTGTGGGAAAGAGAAGCTTAAAAATTTCCCCAAATTTTAATGATTTCCTCTGTAGAGAGATGAAGTTTTATCCAACTGTACGCCAAATAGAGGCCAAAGGATTACAAGAATAAAATCATGTTTAAAATGACTTTGCTTGTGCGTGGTTTTAAGGTAAAACCAACTGATGTCAGTAAGGGTTCTATAAAAAAAAAGAAGTCTTTTGCTCTGTATGGATGTCAGTTTTCTTTTAAAGGGTGGGATGGACGGTGACGAGCATGAAGAATGCAGAAAGAGAGCTCACTTTACATGTTTGAGAAGGATTTTAAAAGTACTTTGACAGGCCTTGTGAGAGAAATGACTCAGCTCAGGGCTACGTTCACTCATGAGGTGACTCTCCCGGGTCACCTGCTGCAAAAGAGACTGCTTTCCATCCTGGTCTCACAATCAAATAAACAAACAGCACACCAGCTTTAGAGAGACTCGCATCACCGCTGAACATGTAATTTGGAAAATTATAGGTGACTAATTGTCCAGAAAAGACCTCTTAACTTTTCAGAGATTCTTAGGGAAGATGGTTGGAAGTTTCATCAAAAAGGCTAAGAACAGTAATCTTCCCAGGGAAAGGATGAGAAATAGTTATTCTAGGGAAAAGGGAGAACGAGTGTACACAGTTACACATGTTTGCCAGAGGAGAGCAATACCAAAGGATAAACAAGATATGTAACCATATAAACCCTTAACTTGGACTACATGAACTACTCTCCAAAGCAGCATCTATTTAAAAGAAATTTAAATGTCCTAGGCATATATGCACATGTGCACACGTACTATGAGTATGTAAATAAGTACATATATAAACATGTATATCATGCTCTATGTAAGCTTCATTCTGGCAATGCCTCTACCATGAATCTTGAATCAGCAGCTCAAACCTTATCCAATGGAAACATCAGAAATGTCCTACATCTACAGAAAAGTGGGTGAAGGGAGACACTGATCAGTGTAAGACATGAAAAATTAAATTTAAAAAAATTTAAAATGATCAAGGGTGAGGGATGGAGGAGGAAAATGAGGAGCTGATACCAAGGGCTCAAGTAGAAAGAAAATGCTTTGAGAATGACAATGGCAACAAATGTACAAATGTGCTTGATAAAGTGCATGCTTGTGTGGATTGTGATAGGAGTTGTACTAATCCCCAATAAAATGATTTTTTTAATGTCCTACAACCTTCTGCTGCTCCAAATGGCACCCCCTGCCCAGGTGACTGTTGAGGATGCAAAACAGTGTTTTGAAGGTCTTCTTTACTTGATTTCATTTCCATGATTTTAATTTGAAGTCCTACACAGGACAAGTGGCTGCAGCAGAGGGTAACTCACTTTTCTTGTTGGGAATAGAACAACTCCAGAGATTGGTAGCTTTTTAGCCGTTTCTGTATTCATGTAGATGGGCTCTTTAGTAGCAGAATTAAGTGTTGGCTCTTTGGCTGAATGAGCCATTGGCTCCTGGGGTCCCACACAAGGAGACTGGAAGCCAGCATTTGCACGTTCAGGGTTGGGTTAATTCTCTTTCGTGCTTGATAAGGAGGCAGGGTCAATTCTACCATCGGAGAGGATTTTGAATGGTCTTGAAAACCTGTATATAAGGGATCTCTGTCTGCTTTCCTTGACTTTTGCAGAACCAATCTAGATGTACGATGGTATCATAATTTAGACTACTCTTTTCAGGCTAAGTTTCCCCACTGTCTACTTTATGCTAAGACCAAGCCAAGTTGCAAAAGCATTTCAGTCTTTGTCTTTTTGGAGTCTGAGGATCAAATTTGTCAAATTTTTAAAAGAATAGCAATCTTTTTCTTTTTTGGATCTGAGGATCAAACTTGTTCCAGTTTTTAAGGATGCTTCCCAGAGCTGTATTCAAAGGGAGTGTGTCTTGTTTTTCCCATCTGAATGAGAGCAGAGGAGATCATGGCAGCAGTATGAGCCTCCCCTTTCCTTATCCCCTGTTAGAAGCCTGCTCAGAGAGGGCCTCTTCTCTCCACACTGGAGTTTCCAGTATTAACCAATCTTCACCTCACTTATGGTGAGTACTAATCGTCCCTGCTCCCAGGGGAGTACTTTCTCCAATATGCTCTTACTCCATGGCTTCTGAGAGCCCTAAGAATTGATAAGCCAGTGAAGATGATCATTTGAGGGTTGGAAAATCCCCATAAGACCCACAAAACTAAGACGACTTTGTTCGATCTGTCCCAAAGCTGATAGGGAAAGGGAGCTTGTGCTCAAGTCCCAGGCCTCTTTCACAATAGTTCTGACCACTGTCATCAAGTTAATTCTGACTCACAGTGACCCCATAGAGCAAGAAAGTTCTGAAAATCCTACTGAGGGCTGAAAGCCTCATTCTTCTCCCTTGGAGCTGGTGGTTATCCTGAACTGCGGGCCTCCCAGTCAGCTGCCCGACATGCAACTCACAAAGCTACCAGGGTTCCTTGCTGTAGTCTAAAGAGACAAACACCCTAGCAGATAGATCCCAGAAGTATTCTGAGAGTAACATCTGAAATGAACGGTGAGTCCAAGAGCGTCCCTTCTCCCACTACCAGGAAAACACAATACATTTTGCATGCATAACCTACTGAGTGTAAAAAACTGCAGCTACCGCTGCTAAAGGCCAGGAAAGTAGAGAGTTGTTTGGATACAGCTGGCTCCTGAACCAATCTGACTTTCCCCCCACTCTGGCATTTTTCAGACACAGAAGAGCTAGTGACATATATCTCTGTAGGGGGACTACGTGCTGCTCGCAGGTGTGACTCCCAGAAAAAGTGTACTTCTCTAATCATCACAACCTATTATGTGTCTGAAGATAACCTGGACATCTAGCACAGCCAGGAACATTCTAGGTGACTCAGCAGACTGAGCTTGATTATGACCTCCTTCCCCCAGTCACTTTGCTAAGAAACAGTGTCTTCCATTGCATTTCCCTTTGAGGTGCCTTCACATGGTGGGATTCACACCAACGCCACTGATGAATGTTCAGATACCTGGACCAGGGAGAGGAAATGGCCCTTTAATCTTCAGTCTGGCAAGCCTGTACACTCCTTCAAGTATACTTTCTGTCCCCAAACATTACCCTGCTTCTGAATTCTCCCCACTGTATTCTGAAAGGCTTGTAAGGAAAACAAGAATAAAAGAAGAGAGAAGAAAAAATATCAGAGAGTAGATGAGTTCCCAGGGGAACTTTCACTCACTGTGGTCCCTCAATAGGTGCTCAGTACATCCAAGTCACAAGGTACCAGATGTTAGCAGGAGGAGACTCGAGGTTTTGAATCTCTGCTCTCTCAGTTCTTGTTCCAGTCTCAAGAAAAAAATCAGGCAAAGGAGAAAAGTCATTCAGCTGGAGAAAAGATTTGAACAGAATGCACGGGCTTATTAAAAGGGGCACTTTTATGTGGAACACCAAAGGACATCCAAGGTCATGGTAGAATGAAAGCTAAGTTTGTGTTCTGCTAACAGTGGGCTTTCCACCATTGACTGGATTTCCAGAGGGTATTTTGCTGTTGACAGGCTTTCTGTAGCATACCTCAATTTTCCAGTTACATGTACCCTTGCACCCCCAAATCCCTGTGGTATCCTTGTCACCAGTGCTGAAATGACGAGTCAGTTCAACCATTGAAGGGGTAATTTGAATAGTCTGTTTTCCCTCACCCACATCTTTTCACTATCCACATCTCTTTCACTGATAAGGAATGTGTCCAATCTGCCTCTACCTTCCTTTGTGCTGAGAGGCATGGAAGAAGTGAACCTCCACCTAACGTCTATGTAGGGAGTTTCGCATTGTCCCTCCTTTCCTCGTTGCCCAGTTCTGTCAGTCTAGCTAACATTTCCACAGCTTCATTTGTGTACTGATGCTGAATCTGTTTCCCCTTTTAATTTTGCCTATGCTTTTCCAAGGCACTACAGGATTTCTCCACATGGTTACTTTTTAATATCATCTTGTTCCCAACTAAGTAAGTCACTTCTCTTTGAGTGTTCTTACTATGGTCATCAAGTCACCTCCACTCAGAATCCTGGAATCTTCTTGGACTTGCCTACCTGTCACTCTGTACACTCAAAACATTCTCCAGTCCTATGAAGACTTCAAAATGTTGATGGAAGTGTTCCATTTGTTTTTATCACTTCCCACTTCAAGGTAGTATAAATCTCTTACTAGTTTACCCAAACGCACTTCTTTGACATGCCCACAGGTACCTCTACCTGCCTTCATGGGCTTTCATAAACTTCATGAACACCAGTCGATTTTAGTCATGTTAATCTACTTGTCCTTAAAACATGCCATTCTTGTATGTACAGAGCACCCCCCACTCCTATTTCTGCTAATTTTCTATGGCCTTCCTTTTTTCCAAAGAGCCCTGGTTCTGTGTTGGGTTTCCAACAGTTGGAACAGTGTTGGGTTTCCAAGCAGTTCAAAACCAATAGCCGCTCCACAGAAGAAAAAAATGGGGATTTCTACTCCCATAACGAGTTAAGAGTCTCAGAAACTCACAGGGGAAGTTCAACCCTGTCGTATAGGGTTTGGAGGAGTTGGTATTGACTTGATGTCAGTGAGTTTGGATCTTGGCTAAAAGCAGAGAATACCAGAAAAGTGTTCACTTGTGTTTCATTGGCTGTGTAAAGGTATGTGACTCTTTAGACCACAAGACCTATTAATAAGCTTGAGAAGAATGAGAATTCCAAAACTCTTCACTGTGATCCTATGGAACTTGCACATGGATCAAGTGACAGCTATGTGAATGGGAACAATGGAATACTACAAAGTGTACAATCAGGTGCTTGAGCAGCTGTGTGGAGACCTCTGCCAGCTCTGAGATGCTTACACATTCACTGACTTGGCTTCCCTCCTGCAGTCGGCATAATTGCATCTGTTTTGTGAGATGGTGGAGGACTTTGTGGATTGGTGTTGGACATACGGGTTAATGTTGGACTCGTGGGCTTGGGCAGCACTGGTTTGGGATGTTTTCTTGATGTGCACTTAACTTTTATCTAAAACTCTCTCTTATACATGAATTCTGTGGATTTGTTTCTCTAAAGTACCCAGACTCACACAGCCAACTACCTAGCATGCTTCAGGAAGCCCTGAGGCCCTTTTCTCCCTGCTGCTCGCTGAAACATCCTCTCCCTACAAACAGGGGGAAGAGCATTCATTCAGGCTGACCCTCAAAACCACCATCACATGAACTATTCAATGACTTCAACCTGAAGGTTACCACAATAATATTCAGGGGTCTTGTCATTATCTCGTGTCCTTTAAGGCATGGTTTTGTTAATGTCAAACAATCAGAATATTTTTGTAAGTGCCTGGATCCTTTGCATTTCACTTTTGTGGAAATTTCCCAACAGCAGGACTTTGGGGACTCCATCCATGGCATTGTCCAAATGATGGATTGTTTGGCTTCTTTAATACACTTCAATTTTTAAAGGAACTCCAGTTTGCTGTTGGACCCTAGAATAGGCAAAGAAGTCCTTAAGGCTTAGTTACTAATGGAAATGTTGGTGGTTCAAAACCACCCAATAACTCTGTGAGAGAAAGACCTGTGATCTACTTCTGTAAATATTACAGCCAAGAAAACCCTATGGGGAAGTGCTCCTACGGGGGTCACTAAGTCACAATAGACTCAACAACACTCAATAACAATAAGATAGACAAGGATATAGAAACCAAAGTGTATTGGTGGTTACCAGGGGTGAGAGAAGGAGCCCTGATGGAGAAGTATGTTGCATACACATTGGACTGCTAACCGCAAGGTCAACTGTTCAAAACCACCAGGCACTCTGAAAGAAAAAGATGAGGTTTTCGACTTTGGTAAAGATTTACTGTTTCAGAACTCTAGAACAGAAGCAATTCTACTCTGTCCTATAGGGCCACTATGGGACGGAATCTACTCTACATCAGTGAGTTTGATTTGGTTTAGTTTATTTCCAGGGGTGAGAAGGTGGCATGGGGAAAGAAGAACTTCACTGCTTAAGGAACACTGAACTTGTGCTAAAGGTGATGGAAAAATGTGGGAAAGGATAACAGTGGGGATTGAACAACACTTAAAATAACTAATGCCACTTGGATTGCGCTTGTGAAGAGTGTAACAGAGGCAAACTATTTACTCCAATACAAACATAAATAATTTATTGCAATTCGGTTTATGATATGGATCAGCATTGGAAGGTCCATGTGCTTTGAACTTAACATGGCCCAAGATGACTATTTTACACCAGGCCTGGAAAAAGATACTGGGTCCAGTGTAGATAGCATTTCCGACAGTCACTAAGCCTCCACACGGTCCAAGCTGTAGTAGAACTAAATCTTGTTTCACATTTTAACTAATAAATGCTGCTAAATAAGGTTTCAGTTTCTCTACCATCGCCGAGGCTTAGAGAGCCTATTTGTCATACTTGTGAAGACTTCAAATGAGGCATGATTTCCAGAAGCAAGCAGCTGTGTGAAATTGGCTGGCATGCAGAAAGGCAGCAGGGCTGTGGGACACCTAGCCTGCTGTCAACAACTGAAAACCTCAACCAGCACTGGTTAATGTTTTCTTGATTTAATATTAAATTAACTGCCTCTGCATACGGAGTGCATTATATTTAATGGCGTTCTTGATATTTGGAACTGCAGCTTGCTCTTATGCACCTGTAAAATTAGTATTTCATAATGTGCCACTCAGTTTACAAAGCTTAATTTGGTTTATGTGCAGTTTCCAAAAGTTTGACATGGGCAGTGAAACGTGGAAAGGGTCTGACGGGCTAACTGTTATTCACCACCAAAAAGGGACTTTTTTTAACTATCTACAACATACACTATTTAAAGGGAAGATTATCCGGTTTTTGTTTATCTTGAGTCATCAATAAGTAATTAATGCACTTTAGCAGCCCTCTGCTTCACTCTGGGCAAGTCTGGCTGGGAGATGAGCCGGTTTACTAAGATCAAACCAACGGACGATTTCTTCACTCTGCTCCTGTCGAGCACCTTCACTGCTGCTAAGCCTTGGGGAAGGACTCATTTTTGGTTTTGCCAGGATATTTCAAGCCTTCCATTAAAGAGGAATATAAACAGATAGTATTCATTTCAGGGCAACAATTCCCTGATGATAAAAGAGTTTAAAAAAAACTACAATGAAGTTAGGTCCTGTGCTTTCCCTATAAAAGCTTTTTAAAGAATCATTTTATCGGGGGCTCGCACAACTCCTATCACAATCCATACATGCATCCATTGTGTCAAGCACATTTGTATATTTGTTGTCATCATCATTCTCAAAATGTTTGCTTTCTGTTTGAGCCCTTGGTATCAGCTCCTCATTTTTCTGACAGTTTACGCTTTCCACCAAGAGCCATCCGACATCAGCAATGCTACCCTTTGCTCCATGCCCTCTTCTGAGTGGGGCTTGACTCTCTGGTAGTTCCCCGTCCATGAGCTGTTGCCACCAGTTTTAAAGTATTTTCAGCAAAAATCTAGTTGCAGGTGGTATGAATGATGTTGTTCAATAATTTATGGATTCTTTGGGATCACCTCTTTTGGAAATGAGCACAAATATGGATCCTTCTAATCATTGGACCATGTAGTTGTCTACCAATTTTTGGCATAAAGTGAGTGTGTCCAATATTGTATCTGTTTGTTTTAAACACCTCCGTCAGCCTTCCATTAATTCTTGGATGAAATGTTTTGCTTTTCAGGAATGCATTGATTGTAGCTTGAGTATTTTCTTCAGTATCATTGGTTCTTTTTCATATGCTAAATCCTGAAATGTTGAATTTTGACTAATTAGTTTCATTACAGTGAATTTGTGTATCCTTCCATCTTCTTTTGGTGCTTCTGCATCATTTAACATTTCCCCCATGAAATCCTTCCAACTCAAAGCTTGGATTTTTTTCTTAGTTCCTTTAAACTTGAAGAATGCCAAGCATGTTCTTTCTTTTTGATTTTCTAACTCCAGCTCTTGGCACATTGTCTTATAATTCTTCATTTTGTCTTCTCGAGTTTCCCTTAGATACCTTTACAGGACTAACTTTTTACGAGGAACTGTCTAGGGCTTGTCTTACGCAGTGTTCTCAAAACTGGGTGGTCATGGGATTGCTGCACATGTGGCTTTCAAGTCTTATTCGGGGTTTTCTCTAAAATACAAGCCTGTCATTGGTATTGAAGTTACTCTACATGACGAACCTCAGAGGTGATCTGAAAGAAACACAAGGATTCCAGTGATTTCTTACTTCAGACCATGCCATCAAAATTGCCAATGTCTACAGAGACTGATTGTATCAATTTCAATGAATGAATCAGAAAAACAGATCTGTTGTCAACAAGTCGGCTCCAACTCTTTGTGAGTAGGTCTGCTCCACAGTTTTCTTGGTTGCAGTCTTTACATGAGTAGATTTCCAGGCCTCTTTCATGATGTGGCTGGGTGAGTTTAACCGCTACTCCTTCAGGCAATAGGAAGCATAACATGTATCACTCAGGGAACTTTCTATTAACAAAACCATGTTTGAAAAACAAAACCCAAACTTTCAATGTTCAACGATCATCCTTATTCTTCCCTATGCTTCCTCAAAGATCTTTTGTAAGACTCTGATTTCCCTTCCCCACTGTGCCTCCTTGGCTTTTTCTTTCATTGTCTGTGTACCCCTAAGGAGCTGACCTGTACTGAGGCTCTCAATTAGCCCTCTTGTCTTCCCTTCTCAGTGGTATTTCAGATGATTGCTCTGCCTTCCCCTTGCTGTTGGTGACTGTCAAAGCTGGACACACAAGCTGAACCTCTCTCCTCTTTCTAGATTGTGGGTTGCTAAACACCTGGATATCAAGACATAATCATTTCCTAAAGAGAGTTCTTTATGAATGTAGCTCACCATCATATAGTTTTTAAATTAACTATTTGGAAAATACTTTCATAGAAATTATATCTTTAGACGTTCACAATACGTTGTGAGATAAACAATATCAACAAAACATAAAAAAGCAAACCGCACTGCCATTACATCTATTCAAGTCATATTGATCCAATGAAGCATTTCTGAGACTATAAATCGTTATGGGAACAGACAGCTTTCTCTTTTTCCGGTGGAGTGGTTGGTGTCAGTAGCTCCATGGTTAACCCACAGTCCCACCAAAGACACTACCCCCAAGTTCACTGCGGTCAAGTTGACTCAGAATGAACCTATAGGCCATAGTTCAACTATTTCATAGAGGTCCCAAGCCTGTCAATCTTCACAGAAGCACACTACCACACCTTTGACAAGTGAGAACGTTAATCATGTGTCACCAGGGCTCTTTTAGAACACTAACCCCCATTTTACAAAGCAGTAGATTGAGGCTCATAGAAGTGGCATGCTGAGAAATGGCCCAAAATTCTGCTGCTGACCCTCCTAATTCTATACCCACCCCACCACACAGTGTTCAATATTCTCGCTGTCATCGACCCTATACAGGTAAATATTTAGGGGAGCAGACTGCAAATCAGTTCAGAAGCAGACAGCTCCAGCTTTCTCCTCAGAGCTGCCGGTGGGTTGGAACCTCTATCGGACTTAAAGTTAACCGCCCAACATTTAATCCACAGTGCCACCAGCGCTCCTACAATGCGATAAGGCCTCATTATGTTCCTTTAAGAGTGGTCTCTCTCTCTCTCTCTCTCTTTCTCTCTCTCTCTCTCTCTCACACACACACACACACACACACACACACACAACTGGAGCTAGCAAAATTGGATCTCTATTTGCAGAAGAATAAAATGGGACCCACACTGCCCCCTATGCACAAACACAAACTCAGGATGGATCAAAGAAGTCAATGCAAATCCCAGAGTTTTGAAGACAATCAATGAAAAAGTATGATCGTCTTAAGGGCCCTAGACATTGGAATAGACATACTATCAAACATAGCAAAAGAACCTAACAACAGCAGCCCAGGACTTGAGCTTAGAATCTTCTGAGCCATTCTTGACTCTTTCTTATCCTTCACTGTCCACAGCTAAGCATCTTACTCTACTCTTACACTCTTCATTCTATATCAATTCTGTATTGCAGCTACTGCTCCAGAAATCGCATCAGACTGAAGAACTATGTTGTTCCTTTTGTTAGCTGCTGTAGAGTCAGTTCCAACTCATAGCGACCCCGTGGACAACAGGACGAAACCTTTCCCAGTCCTGTCCCATCCCTGTAACAGTTTCTTATTCTGAGTCTACTGATGCAGCAGTCACTGTGCCAATCTAGCTTGTCAATGGTTGTGATGGGTTTTACGACTTGGGTGGAGTTTAGCCTGTCAATCAGTTCACCACCCGATGATCGCCCTTGGCAGAGTCACTGAGATAGATAGCTCCCTGGACCGGTTTCTCTCTCTCTCTCTGCCTTCAACTTCCTGCTTGCTGACCCAAAGAGCAACGAGAGCCCTGAAATGCTATCACCAACATTGGATCCACATGATTTTGCATTAACCGGCCTGTAATATTTCTGCATTCTACATCATTGCATGTGGCCATGTAAGTCTGAAGAGGAATTTGTGGACTAGTATTGGACTTATGGACTTGATTTGGACTAAAGTGGGATGTTTTCTTGATAAATAATTATTTCTTGATATAAAGTTCTTTCTTACACATATATGAACATTACTGGATTTGTTTCTCTAGTCAACCCATCCTAACACAAAGGCATTCCTCTTTTTCACTGCCCCTCTACTCTACCAAGCATGCTCAACTTCTCTGCGGACTGGTCTCTCCTAACAACATGTTCAAAGTATGTAAGACAAAGTGTCTCTATCCTTGCCTCGGGAGCATTCTATCTGTGCTTCTTCCAAAACAGATATATTTTGGCAGTCCATGGTACTTCCATGATTCTCCGTCAACATGATAGTTCAAGTGCATTGATCCTTCTTCAGTTTTCCTTATTCAGTGTCCAACTTTTGCATCCACATGAGGCTATTGAAAATGCCATGGTTTGGGTCAAGCACAGCTTAGTCATTAAAATAACATCTTTTTTTGCTTTTCCACAGTCTAAAGGGATCTTGTGCATCAGACTTACCTAACCCAGTGTGTCATTTGCTCTCTTGACTCCATGAGCATTGGTTGTGGATCCAAGCAAGATAAATTATTTGAAAATTAGAATTTTCTTTTCATTTACTATGAGTACCTATCAGTTACAAGCCGTCTAATTGTGGGAATTTAAGGCTGCAATTATTATTTTTTAAATAAATCATTTTATTGTGGGCTCTCACAGCTCCTATGTCAATTCATACATCAGTTGTATCACACACATTTCTACATATGTTGCCATCATCATTTCCAAAACATTTTCTTTCTACTTGAGCCCTGATATCATCTCCTCTTTCCCCCCCTGCCTCCCCTACCCACCCACCCTAGGTACCCTTGATAATTTATAAATTATTTTTATTTTTATATTTTACACTGTCTGCTGTCTCTCTTTACCCACGTTTCTGTTGTTCATCCCCCTGGGGGAAGGGGGTTGTATGTCCATCACTGTGATCGCTTCCCCTTTCCCCCTCTTCTTCCTCCAACTTGCCCCTACCCTAATGATATCACTAATCTCATTTTTGGTTCTGAGGGGCTTATCTGTCCTGGATTCTATGTGTTGAGAGTTCTTATCTGTTCCAGTGTACATGCTCTGGTCTAAGGGCTACAATTTTTTATCTTCATCAGCAAGCGGTTCAAGCCCTCCTCACTGTCAGCAAGTAAAGTTGTGTAATTTGCATATTAAAGGTTGTTAAAAACACTTCTTCCAATCCTCTATTAAAAATAAATTAAACCCTTCCTATCAAGTCATTGACAACTCATAGAGACCCTATAAGATAGGGTAGAACTGTCCCTGTGACTTTATGAAACTGTAACTCTTTTTTAAAAAATCATGTTATTGGGGGCTTGTACAACTCTTATCACAATCCATACATCCATCCAATGTGTCAAGCACATTTGTACATTTTTTTGGCCTTCATCATTTTTGAAACATTTTATTTCTACTTGAGCTTTTGTTTTCAGCTCCTCATTTTCCCCTCCCTCCCGCTCCCCCTCCCTCATGAACCCTTGATAATTTATAAATTATTATTATTTTGTCATATATTACAGTGTCCGATGTCTCCCTTCACCCACTTTTGTGTTGTCCATCCCCCAGGGAGGAGATTATATGTAGGTCCTTGTAATCGGTTCCCCCTTTCCACCCCACCCTCCCAGTATCACCACTCTCACTACTGGTCCTGAAGGGATCATCTGTACGGGATTCCCTGTTTTTCCAGTTCCTATCTGTACCAGTGTACTTCCTCTGGTTTAGCTGGATTTTTAAGGCAGAATTTGGATGATGATAGTGGAGGGCAGGGAGGAAATATTTAGGAACTAGAGGAAAGTTGCATGTTTCATCATTGCTACACTGCACCCTGACTATCTCATCTACTCCCTGTGACATTTCTGTAAGGGGATGGGTCTTGAGTCCCCAATCTGCACCTCCCCTCATTCACAATTATTTGATTTTTTGTTCTTTGATGCCTGATACCTCATCCCTTCTACACCTCATGATCACAAAGGCTGATGTGCTTCTTCCATGTGGGCTTTGTTGCTTTGAGCTAGATGGCCGCTTGTTTATCCTCAAGCCTTTAAGACCCCAGACACTAAATCTTTTGATAACTGGGCACCATCAGCTTTTTCCCCCACATTCGCCTATGCACACATTTGTCTTCATCAGTTGTATTGGGAATGTGAACACACAATGATATGATTACTGTTCTTTGATGCCTGATAACTGGTCCCTTCGGCAACTCATGATCACAAAGGCTGGTGTGCTTCTTCCATGTGGGCATTGTTGCTTCTGAGCTGGATGGCCACTTGTTTGTCTTCAAGTCTTTAAGACCCTACACACTGTATCTTTTGATAGCTGGGCACCATCAAAACTGTAACTCTTTATGGGAGTAGAGACCCCCTTCTCCTCCCCTAGAGTGCCTAGTGGTTTTGAACTGCCTCCCTTGCTGTTAGCAGCCCAACATGTAACTACGACACCAGTCCTCTATAGGACTTTTTAATCAAACTATATTTCATTTATAAAGCATTTCTGAGGGTTGCTTTCATTACTTCAAACATTTTCAACTAACCTTTGGAATATCACTATGGGTATTTTGTTTATTTTTATGTGCTTGTTGTTGGTTTGTTGTTTTTGTGATAGGTAAACTGGAGATTAGAGGGACAAACCACCATCTTGAATAAAAAACGGGAAAATTAAGTGTTTAGCTTAAACTCTTATCAGCCTCAGGACAGTCTCATAGAGCAGATGTTCACACCATTGTCGCACTTAAAAAAAAACCCAAGGTGTTTAAACTATTGCACAGGCTCTTTGGAAGAATAATTATCTAAATCACCTTATAACTGTAACCCCTACTCTATAATCATAAATATTTTTAATAGATTAACTTTATCTGTAAAATATCTGAGTTGTTATTTTTTTCAAACACATTGAAATTATTGCATCTTTGAGATGAATATAACTAAGCTTGGCTATGTGTTGAAGCAGAGATGTAGTCATATATTTTACTTTAAATATATGCCTATTGTAAAGAATACTTTCAGGTCTAATCATCCAAATATAACAAGTAATATGCTACATGTAAGAATATACCATGGACTTCATAGTTGGCTAAAACTCATTGCATTCAAAATCATTTATTTGCCTCTAAGAATCAGATTTTGGATGAAATTTTTGGAAAATGTGGTTTACTATTAAAGCCCTGAATTACAATTGAGTGAATGAAATCGAGAGAAACTGGAAATTCAGTGCAAAGAATGTAGGGGGAATACCATTTGTAAAGATGAAGGAGTTGTGTTACATTGTCTTTCAGAGGAAACGATTATTGCTCCAATATGAGCGTTCCTTATTGCAACATGAAACGTCTCTTCCTAAGCATAACAGCCACGGGCAATGCCCGTCTCTGCCTGGTGACATGGCCATCGCCACATAGTCCATTCTGATTCACGGCAACCTCCTATGTTACAGGAAAAACGGCTCTAGAGTTTCTCAGTCTACAATCTTTATGACAACAGATCACCAGAGCTTTCTTCCCCATGTGCAGGCGGGATGGGGTGGAGCTATGTTAGTAGTTGAGTGTTATTTGCGACCCACAGTGACAAAGCAAAGAATGGAGAGGAATAAACTGCATTGCTCCCTGGGCTGCCTGGGCCCCTCGAAGTCCTTGTGGATGGCAAGTGGCTTGGTTCAGTCCTTTTCTGGGCTCAAGTCCGGAGGAATCCCTGGCCTTGATCATATCACAACAGTTCTCCTCCCACCGGTGGGGAGAACTTGGAATTAGTCTCTGAGTGGTGCATATGGGAGAGGTTAGTATACTCACAAGGTATCTCAGAGAAAAGATCTGCCAATACACTTGCCAAAAAATCCATCTTTGGAAACCTCATAAAGCAGTTCTCTGATACACGTGGGTTGCACGAGTCATAACTGAGTCAATAACAATCGCTTTTGTTTTGTTTTGAGCTGTCTGGGTGAGTCCTTCGACACCTGGTGCAAGCCCTATAACCTATGACCTTTCCTATACACTCACATTGCTGAGGCATCTCTGCCCCAGTTCTAAGTTACTTTCTGGAATTGAATGTGATGCTGCTTACTCCATTTTGTTCTTTCCAACCCAATTGTTTGTTTTTTGTTTGTTTTTTACTGGAATGGAACTCTGCTCCCTAGCTTGGCCTTGATAGATGTACCCTGCCATCAACTTTTATCTCTACTGTTTTGGTACTTTAAGGTCTCCCACATCTGGTGTTAGAATTCATGTGAATTAAATATGAATTTATAATCTTTTTAGCATTCTCCTAGTGTGGCATAAACCCTTAAACATTTGACTACTAGATGAAAGGTTAGTGGTTCAAACCCAGTCTGAGACACCCTTTCAGACATAACCTGTGATCTACTTCAGAAACGTCATAAACTCGACAAGGCTAAGGAAAATTTCTACTCCGCTAACATGAGGTCACGCATATTTTTGCAAATGCTCGCTGTTTTTCCCACTGTGCGGTCCATGAGGCCTCAGAAATAGGAGAGTCGACAAGGTGACTCCTGCAGTCAGCTTCCTTCTTTCCTAGCAGGGTAGCATAGATGGAAAATCGATGGCAGAGATGTCTCTATCCATTAGGTAAATTATATCAAGAAAACTACAATAATCCTGTATAGCAATGCCCATCCTCAATTCATAGATATAAAGTACTAATAATTCATTTTAACCCATACAACTGCTTGTTAGCTGGGTTTGCTTGATCTAGTCTAAGCTTAGCTGAGGAAGAACTGCTTTTAACCTGGGACACCAGGGTAAATTATCTGTCCAAAGGCAAAGCCCCCTGAGGTAATTCAACCACAGGCTGCAAGCCTAGGTGGCTCATTTCCTTGTGTTTCATTCTGTGCCTCGCAATAAGGAGAAGCCAAGACTGGGGGGCATTAAGAAGACAAGCAAAAGTCTCTGAGACCTTTAAATGCCTTGGACTGAAACTGCACAGCGTCACTCCCACCTATAGGGCTGCAAGGTGGCCGGCTATTTCAGAGGGCTCTTCTAGTCATAGGCTGCAACGTCCACCAGATGGTTTTCTTTCCCTGATGGGTTTGGGTAAGAGAAATTGGGGCAGGTAGGATTATGTCATCAGTTGCGAGTGGCTGCTAATTCCTCGGGGGTAATTGGTATTGCATAGTGGATGATTCCACCTTGAGCAAGGGAGAAGAGCCAGGAGTGGGTCGTGTTCTTTGGGCCCTGAGATTTCTGTCCATCGAATCTCCTTGATCCAGAAGATGGCTTTCACCCCAGAGGAGTGGCACAGAGACAGAAGCCAGAGCACGAGGCAGAGCAGAGGACATCCGAGCCCACAGAGCAAATAAAGCTCCCAGAGTACTTTGGGGCAGAAACTGGTTTGTGGAGTGGGGTGCTCCCAGACATTTAATTGTCAGAGCTCGGGCTGAGAGCCTTTGAGTTGAAGCCTAGAGAGGAGTAGAATGCCCTCTGGGTGTTTATTGGCAACCCTAAAAAGGTTTTGAAATATTTCCTGAGCAGAGAAGAGGCTAGCCTGTATGGCTGAGGGCCAGAAAGAGGCCTAGCAGTAGACACAGCAGAGAAAAAACTGCCCTGCTTGGACAACTGTATCATGAGCATGTCTCACGGGAACTGTAACCTGGTAACTTCCTTAATAAGCCTCATACTGATGAGCCCTGTTTGCAAATTCGGTGTGGTCATTGCAGTGAATTGTAGAACCCAACACAAAAGTAGAGTGTGGAGAAAGTAGAATGCCATGGGAGCAATGGTTACCATCAGAATAAAGTTAAGAAGGATGGAGGGTGAACCCATGTCAGATCATTGCCTTGTGGCAATCAACTTTGGGAGCCAGGAGAGGATGGATGTGGCCCCCATACTGTTTCTGCACTGACACGGTGTAAAACAAGAACTGGGTCAAAAACCGAGGAGGGAAGTTTAGCATGTACTCACAAGGTGGTGGAAGGAGGAGAGGTAAAAAAAAAATGGAAGCAGTAATTCAATCTTGTGTCTACAGGTGGATTTACAAGTAACTACTTATTAAAAAGTTGAGATCAGGTACCTCACCTAGCTTTGACATCAAAAATATTGTTTTCTTCCATTCATCCTTGCATTCCTCCATCCTTCTGTCAACATACTTTGTCAACCTAATGGCTGACGGGGGCACTACCAAAGACATGAACTCACTATAGAAACTCTATAGGCGAGAAGGGAATTGCTTCATAGGGCTTCCATGGTTGTCAATCTTTCTAGAAGCTGACTACCCATCTTTCTACTGCTAATGGCTAGAGGGTGTGAACCACTCCTGCTTTCGTTAACAACCAAGCATGTTAAAGCACTGTTCTACCAGGGCTGCAGGTATTCAATCTATTATTACAATAACCATTGGGTGATTGCATGCCTAGGTGTAAAATCAGGAGTATTTCATTTCTATGTTGTCTATAAGGAATGTACATGGGTTATTTAAATAAAGACAAGTCAAATTGCTAATATAATGAATAAAACAGAATTTAAATGATACTATTTAAATAAAACTTGCATGCACACTTACAATCTAACACATCAATATACAATTGCAACGCAATACAGTTCTTTTCAGAAGCATATATTACAAATCAAGAAAAAGAACCTAATTCTATACTTTGTAGCCATCATGGATGCTTATAGATGCTTTGTGGAAAGGTGGATCGTCCTTATCCAAAAGTGTTTAATGATACTGTAAAACATTTATGAAGTTCTCACTGTCAATGTCATTGTATTAACATATTTTCATAATTAAAGAAATGCTAATGAAATAAGACTGACATCTTGTTAATAGAAGTAGAAGGTCTTATTTCGATCCTCGCTACTAAGAAAATACTTGTAAATCCTTAAATTTTTTAATCATTTTACTGTGGGCTCATACAATGCTTATCACAATCCATACATCCATCCATTGTGTCAAGCACATTTGCACATTTGTTGCCATCATCATTCTCAAAACATCTGCATTCTACTTGAGCCCCTGGCATCAGTTCCTCATTTTCCCCCTTCCTCCCCTTTTCCCCCTCCCTCATGAACCCTTGATAATTTACAAGTCATTATTATTCTGTCATATCTTACACTGTCCAGCATCTCCCTTCACCCACTTTTCTATTGACTGACCTCCAGAGAGGAAGTGATATGCAGATTTTTGTAATTGGTTTCCCCTTTCTACCCCCACCTTCCTTCTGCCCTCCTGGTATCACCCCTCTCACCACTGGACCTGAAGGGTTCATCTGTCCTGTATTCTCTGTGTTTCCAGTTCCCATCTGTACCAGTGTACATCCTCGGGTCCAGCTGGATTTGTAAGGTAGAATTGGGATCATGATAGTTGTGGGGAGGAAACATTTAAGAACTAGAGGAAAGTTGTATGTTTCATTGTTGCTACATTGCTCCCTGATCAGCTCGTCTCCTTCCTGAGACCCTTCTGTAAGGGGATGTCCAGTTGCCCACAGATGGCCATTGGTAAATCATTACATCTTTGACTCAGCATTACAAAGTGTAAGGGAGCTATTGAAAAGACTGTTGGTTTGAATAACAATTTAGGGTTGAAAATGAAAGATCACTCATAATCAGGCCCTTTCTCTCCAGGAAAGGCAAGATAGAGTTTTCCAAAATCATTGGAAGACTGTGGTCCGTTTACTCATTTCCATTTCTGGACTTGATTTATAACCATATGATATCATGGAATTCAAACCAAAGCGTAGAATTCCTGCCAGGCAGATATTTTAGAGAAGAGCACCAAGACTCATCAAGTTTCAGGACTGTTAGATTTTCCAGCAACTATCCTATCAATTCATCATTTGCATGTGCCCGCTTTTCTCTTTTTTTGTAGATCTTTTTAAAGGTGATCCTTTTTCTCTGTTCACACATAAATGTGATCAATTTAAGCACTCAGTTCCTCAGTGACTCGAGCATGCTTTGTATCAAAAGTAGTGATGGGGAGAATATGAGATCCTGGGCAAACGTGAACTCATCTGTACAGTACATCTTACCACAAATCCACTTCTAGGTAGACGATCACATTTATTCCTGCCTAATGACTTCATGTGTATGTCTTATCTAGGCCTCACAAAAACGTAACCATTTCTTTCAGTGCAGCCAGTGAGACACCTGCGTCTTCTGTATTTTGGTTCCATTTGTCACTCTTCCCCCTCTAAACATGTATACATAGGACTAAGCCAGTGGTCTCAACCTTCCTTGTGCTGTGACCCTTTCATACAGTTCCTCATGTTGTGGTGACCCCCAGCCATAAAATTATCTTCATTGCTACTTCATAACTGTAATTTTGTTACTGTGATGAATCAGGCCACTCCTGTGAAAGGGTCATTCGACCACCAAAGGGGTCATGACCCACAGTTTGAGACCTGCTGGACTAAGTTATGTGGGACCACTCATCTCTCTGTCTTATTCTGGTAGCTTGCATGTTTCTCTGACACTGGACACGATGCTGCCAGGATTTCAGATAAGGCTGTGCATCCATGGTAGACAGGGCTCAGTGGAACTTTCAGACTGAGACAGGCTGGTAAAAAAAAAGACCTAGAAATCCATTTCTTAAAATACTGGCTAGTAAAAACTGTGTGAATAGAAGTAAAAACTTTATGGGCCTGATAGTAAAAGGAATATCAATGAAGGCAGAACATCATTTTATAAGACTAACAAACTGTTAATAGGATATACAGGTTTTTAAGAACATAAATGGTGACTTTACCTGTGCATCTCACTGGATGGAAACTATTGGAAACAACAAATGGAAAACAACTATATCTGTGTAAAGGAATTGTGGAGAAAAATAATAAGTCAAAAGAATGGTAGGATCCACTTGGAACAGAGCATCAATTGTTCATACATAAGATCAGGTTGATTGTGTAGAAACTTAAAATACGTCCATGAGAACCAAAATCCAACCTTAAGTATACCTGCCTCAATTTAGAAAAACGAAGAAAACAAAAGCTCACTTTAAAGATAGAAAATGAAAAAAGGACCAAAATGGATGTCAAAAGAGACTTTGAAATTTGCTCTTGGACATACAGTGGCTGAAGCAAAAGAAGTAAACCATGTAGTAAAATACAGGAACAGGATTTCTCAAAGTAAAGCGTTATAATGCAATGTTCGACGAGTGGAGGAGGCTATCCAATCAGAAAGGAAGCACATGATCAACATTGCACAAGGCAAAGGAGCTGCATTCAAGCTGACAGCTCCAATACGGAAGGATTCCTTTTGGCAAAATATTTAATGCCATAGAAAGCATAAAGGAAGATTGAAGGCATACACAGCCACTGTACCAAAAATAACTGGTTGGCATGGAACCATTTCAGGAGAAGGCATATGACCAAGAACTGATAATACTTAGTCATGGGGGACATTCAATACACTAACATAGCAAAGTCCACAAAGACAATGTTCGGCATCCTACTTTGGTGACTAGCAACAGGGGTCTTAAAAGCACATGAGTGGTCTGCTAAGATGCAACTATTGATTTCTCCCTGTCTGGAAGAAACCAAAGTTACTGCCATCAAAAGATTGAAGATATCTATAAGCAATTGTGTGTGTGTGTGTGTGTGTGTGTTTTAAAAAGCAAATAAAAATTAGTTTCCACAATCTTCACACTAAGAACTATAATGCCTAGCTACCACTACCAACTCCAACTGCTCTGAAAGTGATTATATAAGAAGGGTCTGGATAGAACGGAATACAACTCTGGAACAAAACTCAAAATTACAAAAAAAAAATGGAGAGGCTTATTGTTCAGACAGAAATTGGTGGGAGCCCTGAGATTATGGTCCTGAGGCACACTTCAGGTCTGAAGTGAAAGTAAACTAGTGGTAATAACACCAGTGAAACATACGTAAAATAAAACAATATACACACAATCAGTGGTTTGTGATCCAAAGGACAGAATTTACCATAGAAGAAAGTTCTAAAGGGTTAGGATTAGGAAAAATGAAGGAAGTGGAATCGGTTATGCTACATTGAGGGTATTGCAATCAATGAGATAAAATAAAATGTGTATGAATTGTTGATTGCAAAACTGATTACCTACTCTTAAATCTTCAAGCAATCCATAAGAAGAGGTTTTAAAAATAACAATGTTGTTGGTTGCTTCCCTTTACCATCACTATATTCAGAATAGACGGAACCAGGTACAATAACAGTAAGAGCATGTATGGAATAAATTTGTTGGAGTAAAAAATATGTACTAAAAGGAGAAAAAAAAGAATCAATGATATTAAGGGAAGAAAAACATCCAAGTTACACTGAAAGCATTAGCAAAAGCAAGGCTTCAATGGAGATGTCTTAACAAACAGGTAGAATAATGTAAAGTATAAAATATCATCTACATCCATAAATTTGGAAAACAACTCCCGGGGCCAATAATTGGAAGAGATCTAAATAAATGCCCAATCCAAAGAAAGGTGATCTGACAGAATATGGAAATTATGTAACAATATCTTTGTAACTGTTGATTTGCCCAATAATCTATGACGTTTCCGTGGATGTTGATTATGGATCCAAATAAAATGACACACTCCAAAACATTAATCTATACTCCATTTATCAGGATTTTGCGTATTGGTCCAGTTGGACTTTTGTCTTCTTTATGTTGAGTTGTAATCCATACTGAAATCTTTGAGCTTCACAAATAAATGTGTCTAGTCCTCTTCCCTTTCTGCAAGCAAAGTTAAATCATCTGCCTGCTGCAGGTTGAGACTGCACCTCCTTCTGATCCTGCTGCTATATTCTGCCTCATATAAGCTGCACCTCCGATGATTTGCTCAGCATACACATTGAATTTTAACCCAGGCTGCTGCTGATTCTTAGATGCCATCAGTCAGCCGTGACAGAGTGCAGCCCTAGGTAAAACAGAAGGAAATAATTCTGCAATGGTTACATTTAAGTCCGTCATTACAGCCACTGTGTCAGTGCATCTCATTAAGGGACTTACGCTTTTTCGCTGATTTTCTGCTTTACTAAGATAAAGTCTCACCATCCTTGCTCATAAGGACCACTCTGGCTGTAGTTCTTCCAAGACAGATTTGTTTGTTCTCCTGGAAGTTCACAGTACTTCCAGTCTTCCTCCCTAATTCAAATACTTCCATTTGTCTGTTGTTTTCATTATTCATTGCCCAATTTTCAAACGTATATGGGGTGAATGAATATATCATGGCTTAGATAAGGCACCCCTTAGTCCTCAAAAGGACATCCTTGTTCTTCAACACTTTAAAGAGATCCCATACAGCAGATATGCCCAAGACAATGCATTGTTTAATTTCTCAACTGCTGCTTCCATAAGCATTGATTGTGGAGTCAAGTAAAAGGAAATAGTTGACAACTTGGGTCTTTTCTCCATTTATCATGATGTTGTCTATTACTCTAAATATGAGGATTTGGGGTTTTCTGTACATTGAAGTGTAGCGCATACTGAAAATCACAGTCCTTGATCGTCCCCAGCAAGTACTTCAGGTCCTCCTTGCTTACAGCAATCAAGGTTGTGTCATCTGCATATCGGAGATTGTTACTAAGTCTTCCTCTTGTCTAATGCCTCATTTATTCTCATATAGTTCAGTGTCTTGTATTATATGCTCAGCATACAGATTGAATAAGTATATAAATAATAAAACCCTGCACACACCTTTTCTCATTTTAAACCACACAATATCCCCTCTTTCTTTTCAAAGAACTGCCTCATGATCCATGGACACGTTCTACGTGAGCCCAGTAAAATGTTCTGGAATTCTCACTATTCTCAATGTAATCTATAGTTTGTTATGATCCACAGAGTCAATAAAACACAAGTGAATCTCCTTCTGGTGTTCTCTGTGGAAATTAGTAAACAATACCAGTATAATTAATATTACATGCAAGTAAAAATCTGCTTTAGATGATTCAACAGGTGCAGCAAAACCTCGAAGCTGCCTGAAGTTCAAGCCTAATTCAGAAGAGCACACAGAATGAGATCTATCATTACTGATGTCAGATGGATCGTGGCTGAAAGCAGAGGATACTAGAATCTGATGTTCGGATATCAGACTCAGGCATACTATGAAAGGGACCGGTGTAATCCTCCATGGTATCTTTCAACCCAAGTCATCCAGCAGAGCTGACATAATGTCGTAACCCAAGCCAGCCAAGCTCAGGAAAGAACTTGGACTCCTGAATCTATACCTTAACCTTGACATCATTGTATTTACTGTGAACACTTGTATTTTTCCTTCTCTGGTAATTACTTTTCTTGGTTGATGTGCCCTTTACTTGAAGAAAACAAAGAGCCATTTTTTTTAATCTACTGCTTTCCATAACAGCCTCACTTCTGTCTTTGAAATATCTTAAATGTTATAGTCATCTAAACTGGTAATTGTGTTTACATCATCACTGAGAATGGTACAAAGTTAAGAGAGAAACAGCCAACATAGTTCAGTGCTTTTGGCTTATTATTTGAATATCAGAAGGCATTGCAGCTAGAAAGAATTCCATCAATTTGTGGCTAGCACTGATACATCAGCCCTGAGAGCTTCCAAGTAAACAGAGAGAAATTGGCATTTCTGTCTTGTGGCAAAAAAAACCCCACAAAAAACCTCAGAGTGGTACAGAGTTATCCAAGAGGGAAACATTAACCCAGATGTGCGCAAGACAATGAATGAATTGTTCACTGGGACTTTCAACCTTTCTGTTGAGAGTGGCAATTATAATCACCAATGCATTCAAGCACTCAAAAAGACTTAAACCTGAAAATTACCCACAGTGGCCCAGGCACAATTATGTCTCCATAGCTCCATGAGGTAGAACCATCCCAATTTAACTCAGACACTCAGGCAAATTTAAATTTCTTTCCCGGAGGCAAGCCAGGAAACCCTGGGGTCCGATAAAACACACACACACACAAACACACACACAGACACGCACACATTCACACACACAGGCTAAAAGGCAACTGGCATTTATCTTCAAGACTCAACTCTTCCTATGTGTTTCATCATTCCCTTTTCACTTCTAATCGGAGAGGCGAGCTTTCTTCTATATGGTACACATCATTTATTTGTAAATCTACCAGAAAGGATTGCAGCAGACTATTTTATGCCTCTGACTTCATAGGACAGTGTAGAACCATCCCCTCCCTGCCAAGGCACAGAAACAATTGCATGTTCTTTGTGCCTAGATGTTTATGTTTTGAGTTATACATTTTATTAAGCGACTGAAATTAATTAAAAAGTGATCATAGCATTATAAAACTTTCTTGGTTTTGAGATGTGTAGTATATATTCATCCTCTTATATGATTGCGTAAACTCCACATCAGAATAATGAAATGTTTTGATTTTTACCTAGTTTTGTTTCTGCATCTTTGACAGCTCAGCCCAAACCTTCATTCACATGGGCCGTTAGGCAAATTCCTTTGAGGTAACAGTTTTATTTAGACAGACAATATGGATGAAGCTATTTCAGTATCATTTTGTTAGAATCTTTGAGAGAAATCTCTTTAATATTACTTTAATTTGTGTTCATATTAAAAAATTTACGTTATTGTTGATCTAGCCTATAAAAACTATTCTAAAGTGCTTAGTTGTTAAAAGATCAAGTGTAGGGAATACTGTGAAAACACACTGATTGTAGCCTATTGACGGTATATACAAATTATTGTAGGAGTGAAGTTAGTCAAATGTAAGAACATATGTATAAAAATACTTGGTGCATCCTAATATGGGGGGTTAGCTCAAAGAAAGCATTGCACTTCTAGAAAAGGAAGGAAAATGGCACTTCTTAATCTAATAGCTTATAGAACAATGAATGAATCTCAAGTTACTTAAGAGAGAACCTACTATTTGACTCAAATATTACATGATCCTCACTTTAAAAAGCAACTTTTTATGCCTGCCCTCCTAGTTATAAAATATGATAATACATTGGCTTTCAGCCAATAAATAATTCTGAAAAATAACTCTTTTAAAAGGAATGAAGTACAAATTAGAATGCATTACATACCATAGAACATTTGGGTATCATTAATTCAAAGTAGTCAGCAAAAGTTATTCCAGCTTTTTTTTAAATGGAAGACTCTCCTGTGCTGGAGGAGAATTCTCTCCACTAGAGCCTAGCTCCCTGCCTACTTTGGTTTGAAAAAATCCAAATGCTTCTTGCCATCAAATGTGACAATTTATGAACATTTGGTGGCAAATCACCCAAGTGTGTTTCCAATCATTTTATACTCATTTAACAATTGTTGATTTGTAGGCAAAAAGTCATAACAAATCAGCTTTGGGGGATGAACTTAAGCCTGACTATAATCTACAAAATTGAATATGATATTTGTGTCAGAACAACCTCCCGTTAATGGAAAGTTACAGCAACTCAGAACCATGAGCTCTGAAATAGTCAAAATTGTATCTGATAATCAAATTTCCTTGTTGCCAAAAATAACACAAGGGACCTATATGCCCAAGGAAACATTGTGGTAATTATTAATTTACTTTTAGATCCCCAAATAAGTTACAATGATTTGTTGTAGAAATTATAACATATAATATTGTAAATTTGACCTTAAAATCTTAATGTAAAACCTAGTCAATGACTGTTAGGAATAAAAACGGTGTTCCCTTTGACATTCAGAGTGTGGCCTCCTGTGTAGATCCCCCCACCAGGATGCATTCAAAGTTAAATAGATGTTTGACTATGACAGATTAAATTAATTTTACTTAGAAATTCAGTACACATACATGTATCTATATAATCGTAACAAAGATTAAACAAAGCAATACTTTCCTCCCTAAAAATATCTGTTATGACATGTTCTACTCTACTTGATTACTTGCTATCATCTGCTTTTATTCATTGTTAGCTGTCTCTTTTTAGATCCCTAACTCCTGGAAACCCCATGAACAATGACACAAAATGTTGCCCAGACATCCCGTGAACTTGGTAATTTGCAGATCAGATGCAGCTGTGATCCATAGAGTTTCCATGGGCTAATTTAGGAAGCAGATCCTACAACAGCAACCTAAGTCCATTCTGACCTATAGTTACTCTATAGAGCAGGGTAGAACTGCCCATAAGACTATAACTGAGAATGTGAATCCCCTGTCTCACAGCAGCAGAGTTGCTGGTGGTCTGGAACTGCGAACCTTGTGGATAACAGCCCCACTAGTAACCAGCAAGAGAGTTCATGCCACAGTTGGAAGCTGCCTTCCTGGATATAGAATTCATGTGATGCTTTACCCTCTGGTGTTTAAATTTAACGAGAAATACAAGAATAAAATTGTGAACATTGTGTTTAAAATGACTTTTACATTGAGCCAAAATTGGCATTGAGCATTAAAAACTCATGAATTTTCTCATCAAAATGACTTTATCCAAATAGCAAAAAGACAATTTAGACTGAAAAAAACCCAACAACCTTCAAACAAGAAATGGACAAAGGACATGAACATAAACTTCCCCAAAGAGGGCATTCGTGTCACCAAGAAACACATGAAAAGATGCTCCTGGTCATTAGTGTTTCCTCAAAACACAAGCCCAAGAAATGCACAATGAGCCAGTCATCCTACTTCTAGGTATTTTCCTTATAAATATAATCAGAGACTGTGAGTCACCAATGTTCATTGAAGCATTATTCACAACATTTTAAAAATTGAAATAGTTTATGTGCCCTACAAGAGATAAGTTGATGAGCAAATTGCATTACATGCGAGTACATGCCATAGAACACTAAACATGCATAAAGCACAATGTTGGGTCTGCCTGGATGGATCTGGAGGACTTAATGCAAAATGAAATAGGTTAATCACATAAGAACCAAACTTGTAGCATCCTATTTTTATAAGAACATGTCAGCCACCGGAGTGCCCCTGGTAACAGATTTCCATTTTCATTTTTTGCAGAGAAGGGAGTTGGACTCACTACTTAAGATTCTGCATCTTGATAAGACACGGCCCCTCCCCGGTGTTCAGCAAAACCCAGGAGGAACCAGATCAGCAGTTCTCAGGACTTTCAGGTTTTGTTTTGTTTCTGTTTGAATCAAGGTGCTTCACACACTTCCTATCACTGATATACACGTGTGAATACTCACGTGCCCCAATGTAACCAAAAGCAAACAACAACACTTTCACGTGAACGTATGAAAGCCTTATAAATGCTCTTCATCTATTCCCTTATCTGTAAAATGAAGGTGTTGCATTCGATAGATCATCTTTAAGATCTCTTCCATTCTGATGATAAATTATCCAAGTGACGTCAGGGTAGGAAGGGAGCAGGTGGGGAAAGGTTCTTGGGGCACTTCATGAGTTCTAAAGGAATGTTACTATGACCTGTCTGACATCTTTAAGCCTCCTCTTCATCCTTAAGCTAAAGGAATACTGGATTGTGTTGTCTGTACAAAAAAACAATAACAGTTCAGCAATGTGTAAAATAACCAATGTCCTCTATTCTAAGTTATTTGCATCAGATAAATATCCGTGCAGTAGGACAAAAAGAAAGGAGCCTTAGAAACTGCTTATTTGATCAAGAGAATGATGATCACATGGCTTTCTATGATAATCTGCTTAGAGTTATGAAAACTTTCCCTAGGAAAATGTGGACCCAAATGCATACACCCCCACACGTGCACACAAGCACACACACGCACACTCCTGTGGGTGTAATCCAAGATTAGCAGGTGCTTAGAGATTGGCTAGCTGAAAAGCAAGGTAAGCACATGCTTTGCATCAACAAAACAGGGATACCAGTTGCCCAAAGAAAAGACTCAAGCAGACTAAACACACGTACTGCAGCGGAAGCGAACTGGCGGGGCACTAACTGATTCTGGTGCCAGCACTAGTTTGGGATAACTTACCAGCCGGAAATAAAGTGCCTGCAAGGTGAGAAGAGCACCTGGGCACAAGGTCATGGAAGCAGGGAGGCCCCTACTACTTCAACACTGCTGTTGATATCTGTCCCCTGTAGTGCTCTGGCGTATAATTAAACTTCCTTATTTTGGCAAGTCTCTTGGGAATATTTCACTTCTGTTTAATAAATAAGAAGTGGGGATCGGGATTTCAGTCTAACATTTGCTGTGGAATTAGATCTAACCTGGTCAAAGATGGGTTATATTAATAGGCAACAGGTCTCTGATCTATTTTAAGAAAATCATCTTGTACATCTTCATCTGCTGATTCGGCAATCCCAACCAGGTAGACCAGCAATGCTCTTTGTCACGATACATACTTAAGGGCCTGCTTTTGAACATGTCCTAATAGACAACAAATAGCATCTCAGGCCCAGATGACGCACAAAGGTAAAGGAACTCAAATAGTTGCCATGACTTCATTCAAGTTACTTCTTAGCCAGATAGCATTTGCATACGGCTTATATCCTCTGTTTTGTAAACAATAATATTTCCATAACTAACTTTAAAATATGCTTGTTAAACAAGGGAATACAATCTAACAGACATTTAATATACAGCAAACATAAGTAATAATTTATTTCTAGCACAGCAAACACCCCAAATTATTTAAAATATATTAATTTGACATGAAAAGTTTCAATTTCCATGTCAAGTGAGTTCTATTTTCTTTTGTCTGTTGGGCATACACCAACCCATGCCCACATGCACAAACAGGCACGCATCCTTGCTTCTAAGGACAATTCTGGTTATATCTCCTCCAAGAAAAGATTTGTTTGTACATAGTTCATAGTACTTTCAAATATTCTTTTCCAGAGCCAAATTCAAATGTATCAATTCTTCTCCAGTTTTCCTTATTCATTGTCCAGCAGTTGCATGCATAGGAGACGATTGAAACACTATGGGTCGGGTCACCGCTGCTTAGTCCTCCAACGGATATCTTTGTTATTGACACTTCAAAGTGATCTTGTGCACCAGATTTAACCAATGTGATATGTCCTTTGGTTTCTTAACTGCAGTTCCTTGAGCACTGATAATTTAAACCATTTAAATACCTGATTGGTGGGTCGATGATGGCTGATCCGAATGAGTCATGCAGAAGAAATTAGTTGCTTGATGATAAAAATCATATTTTAGAGAGTTAAGATGGTATGTAATGCTGGATAAATGATGTGTAAAAAACAGTCCCTGAACATTAGACATTGCATTATAGTTTAAATTTGAGTTGCTAATCCTCTATCACCTGTAATGTATCAAATATTCCCACATACGTGTGCCATTCAGTAAACAGTATGGCATAGTTCATTACTTCACAGCTGATAACAAAAAATATACACCTAAACCCTGGAACCTTCCTAGTGCGTCAGTTCTCTAGTGCAGTAGATCTCAGCTGGGGCTGAAAGTCTGCGTTTCTAAGCTGTGACATAGTTGCTGGTTGATTCCACAGCTTTGGGACTCCAGATAGAGTGGAACTAAGGAGGGATTCTAAGGTTGTACTGTTTATTGGCAGCAGATGACCACATCATTTTCCCATGGAGCTGCTGGTGGATTCAAAGCTTTCTGTTAGAACTGAGTACTTAACCACTGACACTCAAGGGTCCTTTCTGCTAGCATGTCTCAGTAAAGAGATGTGAGTTATTATATCAGTCATTTTTACCATCGAGAATTCAGAAATTTGCTCGGATGTCAGTTCCTAAATGCGTGACTTATCCCCGTATGTACATGGTATCAGTTAGTTAGTTCTGGGTAACCAATCACCCTCATGCCCATAATAAACATTCATTATTATTCAGACATCTACAAGTCAGCTGGGTAGTTCTAGTCTTGACTTCTTTCAGTCATTTGGTTGGGAATTGACCAGTTTAGAACGATTTCAGCTGGGACGATTCCAATCTCTGCTGAATGGAATCTCTTATCTTCCCACAAGCTAGCCTGCATTTGTTCACAGGGTGCCTGGAGAGTGGTCCAGTAGAGAGTGTGGAAACACACAAAGCCTCTTGATGTCTAGGCTTGGGACTTACACCATCACCTCCATTGCATTATTTCAGCCAAAACAAGCCAGAGACAAGCGCAGGCCCAAGGAGTGGGGAAATAGATTCCTTTCTTGATTAAAAGGAGCCCCAAGCTCATATAGCAAATGACTTTGATATGGGGGGACGGATAGAGAATTGGAAAAAAAATTTTTAATCAAACATTCATCATATAGTGAAGACATAAAGATCTATATGTTGCTTCTTCCTTAATTGGCCTTCCAGACTCCTTCTTTAAGCTCATAAAGACTCACATTCTGTTCCAAATACTAATAATTGGATTCTTTTAGATTATACCCATAGCCAAATTAATGGACATGTGTCCCTTTATCGTAGCTTAACACACTCAAACAGAATAAAAATAGTATTAGTATATGTGCACAGGGGAAAAACTGGACACATAATTCTCCCAATGCCTGCGTGCTCTTTGAGTTTGGAGACAACAAAGTAAAAGTCACCAATCTCAGTGTCTGGAATATCTTCTCATAATCTCAGCAAAGAGGCCTGACTGTTACTTCAACTTTGATATTGAATTCTCCTAGAACATGAACAGTGAACCAAGAGAGGGAGTTATTCAAAACACCTCTTTGATTTCTGTAAGGAGTTATGCCTTCTTTGGCTTCACACGTCCCCTGGCATCTTTTTTTTTAAATAAATCATTTTATTGCGGCTCATATAACTCTTATCACAATCCATACATACATCAATGGAGTCAAGCACCCTTATACATTCGTTGCCCTCATCATTCTCAAAATTCGCCTTCCACTTGGGTTCCTGGAATCAGCTCATTTTCCTTTTTTCCCTCCCCCTCCCTCATGACCTCTGGCATCTTTACAACAAATTGTCCCCTCTTCGTTTGGAATTGAACTTCCCAGAGGAAATGATGCAATGGAAACAGACACCTCAATAAACTTGCTATACATTTTACTGATTGTGATAAAGCTAATGTTTGCAGTAAAGCCTGGAAAATTCAAAGAAAAACTTCTTTAATGTTCCAGTGGTCTGTATTTCTTTCTAGCTAGATCATACCTGCCCGACTCAAATCTACTTTCTTCAGAGCAATAAAGTATACAACCGTTTCAAACTGTCCCAATTGTCTCACAAAAAATCCTTTAAAATATTTTTTTGTGAATTAATGGGTACTACATTTGATAGCAACACTTTTAAGTAGTCACTCACTAAAACAGAATTCATGAAAAATTTAAACTTAAAAAATCGAATATTATACCTGGTATTAGTTAAAACTCTGTTCTGGCTTTCTTTTCTTTAAATAGGTATGTTTTCAGTAATATTTAAATACTGCCTTATGTAGGTCTTATTGTCTTGGTAGCAATTTCCCTGAGCCTAGTGACCCATAAAAAAGGAGACCCTTGAACTTCGAGGGCGTGGTTTTCAACCTCGTGTCTTGGGACCAGCTGGTATGTGATTTCTCTGCCCCTTGGCTTGTCTCTGTCCACTCATTCACCCACCCCTATATCCATCAAGTCATGTTCAAAGGTAAGGAGATAAAGCAGATGAGCAAGGTCCACTTTCTTCATGGTTGGAGGTTTCATTGAAAGTTATATGTTTGTATTTACATTTGAAACATAAACCATTTTTTCTGAAATGATGGAGAAAAAAACAATAGAATACAATGGTATTTACTGTGAAGAAAAAGAGAGGAGATAGAGAAAGAGGGGAATGAAGGGAGGGAAGAAAGAAAGAAGGAAAAACTCTGAAACTACTATACATATAAACTATCAAATATATTTTAAGTAGAGTAAGAAATGAATCGGAGGAGACTGAGGCAGCATATAAAAAGGAGAGCACGTTTATTTAAGATGCCTGCAAGGAGAAATAGTACAAAGGCCAGGAGCATAACGAGTCATTCCCAGATCCGCCACTTAATTATGGATACTTAAAGAAGTTACATATCTTTTTTGAACCTCTGTTTACTCCTTCAGAAGAAAAGAATACTAGCACACCCGATTAACATAAAAGCATTTCGCACGTGTTAAAGCAGAATAATGATGCTATGTTTGGGAATTGTGAAGTATTGATTAACTCTGACGAGACAGGGAAAGTTAAAATGAGACAATCACAACTAGGCTCAGGAATGTGTGTTCCTCGGTCCAATGTTGGTACCAAACAGGTCTTCCTATTTGTCATAAACTATGGTTTGCATTCTTCCAGGAAATGATAGAAGTCACTCAGTCCTCAGCTTGGCTCTGAAATGGATCCTTCCAGTTGCAGGAAAAGAAGTGATGTCGTCATTGTATGGTAAGTATTGGCAATATTGGCTGCAGATTTCACATGTCCCTTCTGGATTGATTTTGCTTGGCATTCATCATGGGGTACATGGAAAGATAATCAATGCACATTTTAACATATGAAAATGCAATCCTATCCACTGTGTTTAACGGTAAGGTCTTTGAGTCATCTTTTTTGTTTTTTTATTGCCTTCCACCTGCCATGCTTGAAGCAGAACCATGTTTGTGGTGCTCATCATCCTGTTAAAAGTTTGACCCCCTTTTACTTTTTTCAGTGTTGCAAACTGAGAAAATGTCTGTCCCCATAACTCGGCTTTCCAGGATTCCTAGTGGAGGTGGTGCAGTAGCAGTGAAACATAGTCTGCCATTGTCCGACTTGGATCTCAGCCTTGAAGAGGAACTTTAACATTTCACTGAAGCTTAAGATGCAGATGACCATCAAAAACCAATCCAGATAGTTCCTCTATCCCAATGGAATTGGGTAAAAGGTATCATTTATTCCCATGGAGAATCAAATGGAAAGTAAAACACATTTCAAAATGATATCCAGTACCAGGAGGAACCTATTTGAGTATTTGATGGAAATTGTTTTCTAGAATGTAGCTCTCTCAATGTGCAAACTAGTGTCTCTTTACTCTCAATTGCCTTGTTAACCATCAAAAATTCACTGCTATGGAATGAATTCTGACTCATAGTGACCCTATAGACTGCCCCCATGAATTGCCAAGATTGTAACTCTTAAGGATTTAAAGGGACTAGAGAGCCTTATCTTTCACCCAAAAGTAAGCTGGCGATTTCAAACTGCTGGCCTTGGCGTTAGCAGCCCAACATGTACTCCACTACATCACTAAGGCTCCTCTTGCTAACCATGACCCAAACCAAACTCACAGCCATCAAGTCAATACCAACTTACCGTGAACTAACTGTATACAGGAATAGAAAGCCCCATCTTTCTCCCAAGAAGTAGCTGGTGGTTTTGAACTGCAGACCATGAGGATCACAGCCCAACACGTAACCACGACACCACCAGTGTGCCATATTGTTCATGCTCTTTGACTTTTAAATATCTCTTCTGACAATCTTTGTTATCTCCACATTTGTCCTACTGCTTGGAAAATGAGTAATGGCAACAAATTTCATCATTGCTTCTTATGGATTGTCAAATGACATAAAGAAATTACTAAAAAACATCTACTCCCTCTTAGCAAACCAATGAGCACCCCTGTTCTTGCTGCCCCCTAGTAGACTAGAAGTGCACATCTCAGTCTGGACCATGAGCGTTCCTTCCTTCCTTACCTAAGATACTGGGCTCCTGCAGCACCCACTCCCCACCCCCGCCCGTTCTCGCCTGCCATAGGCTGGTTACAAAATTAGTCTAGACGTTCATCATAAAGTTTGTAACTCAACAAAGGAGTAGTATGAATTCTCAGGTTGAAATCAATGTGGCAATTGGGGCATGGAATCCCCAATGGCCACTCTCTGGTCCTTTCTCTATGGATTCTGTCACACGTTTCTCAGAGCTGAACAAAAATTGCTTAGTAATGAAACAGTGATCGCAGAAACAAGTTAAATGGGAAGAGCATTTTAACTGAACTGTTGTAGTATATCATTGTCTAGAACCTTGCTAGTCTCCAAATCCAGTTTATGTATTACAAACCAGTTGCCCTTATTGACGTTTCATAGAGGTCTAGAATGAGAGGCAAGAAGCGGGATATGGAGGAGAAGGGTAGTAACTCAAGAAATAACCAGTCTTTGGCATCACTGAAATGTACTTTTTGGAGGGCAACGACCTAAGGCCAGTTGTCAAGTATCATGTTACTAAGATGTTCCTGTTCTGTGAAACCACACTCACAAACTGCCCCGCACTAGACTTGTTGCTCAACTCCCATGGCCTTTGGATGGCAGATCTCTCTCTTTCTGTTCTTCTGTTTTGCATCTGCGTACATGGTCTTTGGTTATAAAGTACTATGAGAAAAACAAAAGCCAGCATACTTAGTGGAAATGCTGCGTGTGTGGCATTCCTTTATGTTCACTACTTTCAATTAATATTGGTCAGCGTCCCTTTCTCATAACCAAGGACATTGTGAGCCCCACCCCCACCCCTCTTAGGTAATAGCAGTGGAGAAGGAAAGAGAGCCCATGACCTCCCCATTAACTTATTCCAATACCTTGAACCAGTTGCTGAACATTTCGAAGTCTTCCGCTCACCCTTGAGAAATAAAATAACAAGTTTCCTTAAGTCTCCTTGTTGAACACTATCGGTTTAAGAACGCTTTTCTGAAGTTTGGTAGAGTTAAGTTATGTGAATTGTTTTGCCAGTTATAAAGAAGTATATAAATGTGAGATATGAGTATATCACCTAGGCATATTTACTTCCTGTAAATGTTATAGCATATAAATTTATTACCAGGGACTAGTCATATTCTATTTGTGGGTAGAATCCTATGGTGTCAATCACTATCTGAGAGAAGCAAGCTCTTACGGACTCAATGACAGCTGAACTCATGATGGACACACGTTTAAACTTGTCTCTAGAGCACACTCTGAACATTCGCAAACTAAAGATTTCAGCTCTCTATCTTTCTTTTCAATGTACTTAGACTAATATTTTTTAACCTATAAACCCACTTATTTCCCTCAAATTGGGGCTGCTTTTCAATTGCTCATTCATCTGATGACAGTATTTCTGTATCAGATTTCTCTTTTTCCTCTCCGCTTATCGTCCTACTTCCTCGTTCTCTCGGATTCGATACATCTGTAGGATGGGTCCAGTAATTCCTCATTTATATCTTGGCCCTCACTTCCTGGCAAGAGGTTCAAGACCTCATTTCAGGCTTTGGCTCTGGACATTTTTGCCCTTTAACAGTTTCAGTCCCAGCCTCCCTCCACACCCCTGCTGTCTAATTCATCTTGGTACCAGCTGACTCGCTGACTCATGGAGGCCGCAGTGCAATGAAGCAGGACAGCGCTCCACAGTTTCAATGACTGATCTGTTAGAAGTGGATCATCCCGGCTCTTTTCCAAAATGTCTCTGGGTGGATTTGAGACTCCAACCCTTCACTTAGCAATCAGGTTCGTTTCACCTTTTGCACCACACCACCTTTACAACCCGGTGTGGAAGGGCCTTTCTTCCCCACATTTAAGCATTCTGGAGCCTTCTTTGAGTCATGCTCCTCACGAATTAGTTAAATAAGACAAAGAATGCAGGCTAGACAATTAGGGGGGTTAACTGGAACATCAAGTAAGACATCATACTGGTACCATAAAGCAGGCAGGCATGTTTTCCCATCTCGACAACAAGAGCATCTATGTCAAAACCAGCTCAGATTTAAAACTGCCTCTTAAGTTCTTCAATGCAGAAGGATATTTGACACATATGTATTAAGTTAGTGACTTTAGTCCCTTTCAATAAGGTTCTTGGAGCATCTGAACTGAAACTCCAGGATTATTTATATGCCCTTGCTATGAAAAAGAGCATTAAGTTATTCAAGCTGCTTGAATTTGCGTTTAGATGCACCGGTTACTAAACGACTGTTGTACCAGGAGCGTGCACATGGAGAGCATTCTGTTGAGTATTTTTCTAAGGAATTAGTCGATGTAATTGCAGGCTGTAAAGAGATTATTACACAACCTCATTACATGTTGTAAACACTTCATCGCATGACCTCTGTCTGTGTCATAAATACATCATCAGAGACCATTATGTTCTCTAATGATGACTCCTTGCATCCCTTCATCAAACAAAAATGAATGAATGCCATAAGAAGAGCATGATCTTTGCAGTTTTCCATGGCTATGACAACTACCTCTGTAGAATGTCTTGTGGCATGCTGTCTATTTGCATAGGCGATTATACAACCTGAAGATAAGTGTTCTCAATCTTTGCTCCCTAATCTTAGAATCACCTTTGGCTAAAAGCAGTAAAACCGGACCTGCCTGTATGGTTTGTAAAATCATATTGCAAGAGCGGGAAGTAAGAGGTCAAAAGAAAGAGGAAGGTTAGAAGGAGGAGAAATAAGAAAAAGCAAATGGCAACGGATGTCCCAAAAGATTGTGAATCATAAGCCTCTTGGTGTTTATGTGTGGATATGTGTTAATTTGTTTAGACATGGCTAACACTGGATGTGCTTTGCAATTAACTTTTATAAGGCAATCAATCTGGCCACTGTTTATAACCAGTTAATGTGAAATTTAATTTATCCATTTTCATGTATTCCTTTTTTTTCATTAATCCATCTTATCCAGATTTCTGGACCATCTCTTTCTAATACTCTTTGCTTATGTGAACAAGCTGGAATGCACCGAGACATCTGTAAATCACAGACAGAATCAAGTGGCAGTTTCCAAGTTTCGCTTTAAAGCCCTGAGTTGCTCTTGGTTTACTAGAGCCTCCTAAGAAAATAAGCAATGGTAGCTCAATCTGTCTCCAGATCCACATCCTCCTAGGATGACAACTCTACGCTAATCTGTGCTCTAATTTGGGGCATCACAGTGCAAAAACTGTTTAACTCAGTCACCATATTCCTGTGAGCCCTATTCTCCCACGATCTCTTATTGTATGATTACCAGAGATTAGCGTGGGAGAGGGTTGTGGGAGAAAGGAGTTCTCATGAAGGCACGTTGGCTTTGGCCTCCCATTCACTGAAAGCTATAAATTCAGTCTCTTGATGTTATAATCAAGTGAAGTCATATGTACTTATTGTGTTCATGTGTGCCCATATCTGTGTGTAGTGCATTAACTTGTTAAACACAGACATTATAAATATTCCTGCTGTCCATAATTGTGAAGGGGAATTTTCTTCTTTTCAAATGTCTGAGGAGTCACAAATTGTAGAAATTCCCCATGCTTATTGATTCTGAAAGAATTTACTGATCACCCAGCAATGCACTGGTAAAATCCAAAGTATTCCTTCCTACTTCCAAGTCTGGGGACCCTACGCAGAGATTGTTGATGTCCTTTGTTCGTCAGAGTACTTTCCACAGTGAGTGTGTTAAGATCGACTCGATCACTTTGCTAGCTTTACTCCTTCAGTCATCACGACAGTCCTAGGGAACGATTGATCTCTCCATTGTCAGATGAAATGAGGTTTAAAAAGGTTAAGTAAACTTGTCCAACTTGCACATGATCATTCAACCACAGCTGATTCCAAGACCAAATCTTTCATGACTGAGTTCCATTTGCATTAGTTGTTAATGCAAATTATTGCTTTCATCCCTTTGGGGTATATTGAAAATTACCAAGAATTAAATAACCCAAGAAACAGGCATTGCGTTTTTGCTTTTATATATATTTTTGTTTCAGCCTGGTTGAAGATGGGAAATTAAACAGGAAAATTTAAATGTTCCATAATTTTAAAAATACATAGTATAAAGATATTTAAATTAATAAAAATCAAATGGCATATTTAGTAAATATGCAGTTATCTGAGCTCAAACTTGCAGTAATACTTTAGAACTGTAGTTCATTGCTGCTATCGGTGCCAGTGAGACTGTCCTCCCCCACCCTCACAATTATTATGTTTCAGCCTACTTTTGTAGTCACTGAGTCAATCCATCTCATCAAAGTTCTTCCTCTTTTTTGATAACCTCTTGCTTTAGCAAGTAGATCCTCAAAATGGAATGCATGAAGATCAATCTCTTACGCCTTATCCTTTTCCCTTTTCCGGGATTTGACCTCTCCTGATGTGACTGTTGGTGTTCTGTGCTGTTGAGTCAGTTCTGTTACGAACCACAGAAGGCAACACCTCTTGGCCCTACACTGTGCTAATAATTGGTATGTTTGAGCCCATTGCTGCAGTCACTGTGCCAATCCATGTCATCAAAGGCCTGCCTCTTCTTTGCTGACCTTCTACTTTACCAAACCTGCCACCCCTTTCCAGGAACTGGTCTCCTGATAACATGTCCAAAGTACTGAGACAAAGTCTGGTCACCCTCACTTCTAAGGCGCATTCTGGCTGTATTTCTTGCAAGGCAGATTTGTGTGTTCTTTTGGCAGTTCTTGGTACTTCAAATATTGTTCGCCAGCACCATAATTCAGATGCATCCATTTTACTCTGGTCTTCCTTATTCATTGTCCAACTTTCACACACATATGAAGTGATTGAAAATACTGTGGCTTGGTCCAGTGCCCATTAGTCCTCAAAGTGAAACCTTTGTGTCAAGGGCCTTCCTCTTTTTTACTGCCCCTCTACTTTAGCAACATGATGTCCTTCTCCAGAGACTGGTCTCTCCTGACAATATGTCCAAGATATGGAAGATGAAGTCTTGCCATCTCGCCACTGAGGAGCACTCTGGGCCGCTCTCTTGCAATACAGGTCAGTTGATCCCTTTAGTAGTTCATGGCACTTTCACTGTTCTCCTGCAATAGTGGACTGTCAACTAGTTCTTTCTGGTACAGAGACTGCATATTCTTTCCATCTTCTCTTCATGCTTCCTGCATCTAGGAGCATCAATATTTTGTCCCTAGAATCTTCCAGAATTGCAATTCTAGACTTGATTTTTTTTTCTCTTTTCTTTCAGTTTCAGCCATGCTGAGTGCATTCTTCCCTTTTGGTTTTCTAATTCCAGGTCTTTGCACTGATCCTTAAAATTTCTATTCAATTCTTTGACTCCATCCTTTCTTCCATTGACTGTAGCTACTCTACAATAAATAACACGTTTCAGAGTTTCTTCTGACATCCACTGTCATCTTTGATTTCTTTCCTGTCTTTTTAATGACCTTTTGACAATGAGTGCCATGCCATTCCTCTTGATTGTGTTATTCCTAATGTAGAATATCAAATGATTTTCTGGTTCAAAATGGCCAATACCAGTCCATTCAGCTCACTAATGCCTAATATATTTTATCTTTACGCATTCCATTTCATTTTGAACCTTTCCAATTTTCCTAAATTCATACTTCTCACATTCCAAATTTCAATCATTAAAAGATTTTTGCAACCGTTTCTCTTTACCTTGAGTCATGTCCCATCAGGGAATGAAGATCCTGAAGGCATCACTCCCACACGCCTTACCTGACTCATGTCACATGGTTAACTCCCCATCCCAAAAGTCATCTCCTCTTGAGTCACATTTTGAAGTCCCTGGAATCATCTGCTAGCAGCATCTCAGAGGGTCTTCTGCTTCCTTTGTGTAGACCTTCAGTATTTGAAAATACCTGGAAGATAGGCATAAGCTTTCCGGTGAATTCATCCTCTGAAGAGAAGAGCCAAGTCCATCTGTGTTGTCTGTTCTTTGTCTGGAAGGTCCCCTGAAACCTGTTCAATTTGGGTGGCTCCACTGGCATTTTCATTAGGAATTCTCAGCAAATGATTCAGAAGCATACAAAATTAGAATGATCTTTGATGTCTATACATTTGCCTGTTCTTGTCTTTTAATAGAAGTAAAGTCATACAGTATTTGTCCTTTTGAGATTGACCTAGATCACTCACTGTTTCTTCTAAGTTTAATAGTGCTTACAGGGTGTTGGAGGGAGGTGGGCTGCAGGGGTTATTGCTTATAAAGTTTTAAATTTCATTCTGCAGTGATAGGAAAATTGCATTATTAAGCTTAGGGATGCTAAGTCAATTAATGACAATAGGCTCTATTCATGTAAAGGTTGAATTGGAAAAAATTGTGTGACAGAGAGATTTACAACACTGAAGAAGTGGAAAGATTACTGCTGAGTCAGCTTATATAAAACTCAAGTTCACAAGTGGTTTTGTTTCTGGCCATGAAGGTTTAAAGTCCTAGTTTCATGGGACCTCCCATTTAACTGGTCTAACCATGTGTTTTATGCTTCTGCCTACCTCCTACTTAAGGGTGCTGCTCTTGAGGAATTCAAACAGCTTGCATGCATCTCTCAAAAGGAAACTCAGTAATCTCTAGTCACCTGGAGCAATAGAGGATGAAAGAGAGACAGGAAGAGGATGGCAGTATGGAAGGTGTGGATAGTTACTGCCATAAACAGCTCCCTCTTGTGCTATGAGACCAGAAGAACTGGATGGTGCCCAGCCACCATCACTGAACACTTTTGTAGAAGATTTCATAGAAAGATCCTGGACACAAGGAGAAAAATTCACAGAGACTTTCGACTTCTGGGAGTCAGGGAAGCTGAATAAATCACTGAAACTATGGCTCTGAGATCAACTTAAAACCTTAAATAAAAAATATGCCCGGCGTTATCCTTAAAACTAAACAGTAGTCTAACTTGACTAGTAAAATAAGGTCTGGTTTGAACATTGCGCTCTTTTAAGATCTATCTATATGAGATCAAATTGACAACAGCAACAACAACCATAACAACAACAACAAACTAAATAGGACCCTTAAGGAATCCTTAGCTCATTCATGTTAATCAGGGAAGAATCATTTGGAAAAGGAGGGTTAAAATGATTGCACAACTTAAAGACTGTAACCTATATCACTAAACTATACATGAAGAACTTGTTTAATTTGATATGTTCTGCTGTGTACAGTGTCTCAACAGCAACAATAAAAATAAAATTTTGAAACAAAAAAGTTTTCAACTATCTTCTCATTGGAAAGTCAAGGAGGATAGTTTGGCCAGTGACCTAGGCAAACTTTACATTCCGCTGCTTAACTTCTCATCTGCACTCCAAAATGTGTGGTTAGCTATCACCATGGCAGCCCTCAGACATGCTGTCTCCCAGGCCCAGGCCATCCCCAGGGTCAGGGGAAGACAGGACTGTTGGCATCCAGAGGTTTTCGCTGGCTAACTTTCCACAGCAGATCACCAGGACTTTCTTCCTGGTTCATCTTTGAAAACTTCCTAAAGCCTTTTCAGCATCATTCCAGCATGCAAATCTTTACAGGTTGTGGCTGACTGAGCCTCAAACTCAAGTCTCCCTCATGAAAGGCAAGAATCCCACCCTTGAGTCATCAGTACTTTCAACTGTCAAATTAGAGAGTGGTTAAAGGAGTCCCTTTGCTGCACTAGGAGGCAGGGACATGAAAGAGGCATGATTGGAATGCTTCAGAAGCGGGATCAACTTAGAGACTGGAGGAGAGGAACCCTCCTGGGGAGAACTGTGTATGTTTAATGAGTTCAAACTTCTTCCACAAATTAAATGAAATATTTTAAAAGGAAACAATATTACTTAAGTTTTATTTGTTTCAGCTACTTGGTTACAATTCCACGCGGACACAATTAATGGAGGAAATAGAGTATTTTATAAGGCCAGGACTCTCTGTCAATCTGTGACCAAGGGAAATTCTTTTCCTTAATCACCAGACTTTCCTTTCAGATAGCTCATATATTACTCAAATAATTATCCCAGGCTTAAGAAAAGATTTTTATCTAGTCAATCCCCCCGCCCCCAAAGTAGAATATTTATGTGAGTAAATCAATAGTAAACTTTGATCACTTTTGTAATACTGACACAAGTATTTTATGCAACCCTGAATTTATTATGTCATGCATGCGAGTGTGTGTGAGCACACGCAAAGCTATTGGAAATAAAGTTCTCCGTAAATCTAAGAATTGGTGGGCAGTCAGAATGCCTTAGCCCAGCTCAGGGACCATGTTCATCAATCACAAAATGGAGAGTTTCTAATGTATGATGCAAATAATAACATGACCCAGAAGGTAGAAGTATAAAGAAGCAAAGTGAATTCACAATAATTCAATTTGCCCAAAATAAAGGAATAGCTAATTAACTCTGTAAACCGGGCTGGGAGCAGGGGTAGGTAGGAGGGTATCCAAAATACTGGAACTTTTCATTCAGACAGACTTTTCTTTCCACAGATGGAATAATGATACCTATCTCAGAAGATTCCAAAGTTAGTCGCGCTGAGATTTCACAATTCTAGTCTTTGAAACGAAGCAGTCGGATCATTGTCCTCTCAGTGAAAAATAATTTAAACTTAATACATGACCTTCCTTTTTCTTTCTCCATAGGCAAAGCAAACAGAACCGGATCTCATGATAGAGCACAAGAACGGTGGAAGTAGCAGTCCTCTGTGGAGTAACTGAGATCAACTGGAATGTCATGTGGAATGCTCCCCTCAAATGCGCTCTCATGTCCTTCCCGATGTTTCCTCCAGACATCACAAGAGGCTGCCCGTCCAAGGCCCGCAGCTGAAGGACAGACTGTGTGAACATTCCTAATCTCTGAACAGCATGGCAAAATAAATAATCACTTGAGACACTTTGTTTCTGCCTTTCCCTTCCCTCCTCACCTATAAATGTAGTTTATTGTGTACATAGCTCTTTGAGGTCAAGTATTAATGGCGAGAACCATTAAGAGGGCAAAGTTCAGTGGCTCCTGACTTTGGTGACCCTTAAATTTAATCTAGCGTGGTTGGAGCAGAATTAACTGTGAGGAACTGGCAATGCATGATAAAACCGGTTTTGCCCTTTCTATTGGGCAGTAGCAGAGGAATGAAAGAAGTTTAAACAATAAAAAGGAGCCTGTGATCTAACTGCAGCCCCAGAGCTAAAGCTGAACTTTCACAAGGAACCGCCATGCCTGAAGGCCAGCCTCCGACATCTTTACAATGTCTCATGGTTTCTGTGCTCCAGAAGCCGTTTTGGAATTTTATCAAACAAACATTAGCCTTTGTTTTTATTTACTCAATGTCCACTTCAATAAGATGACAGGACTACGCTCTGTAAAACATAGAAACCAATTTCTCCAGCTCACGTCAACTTGGCCTTTCAAAATAAATCCTTCAAATCAATCGCATTTAGACTTATGTTTTTCAATCCGTTTTCAGTTGGGGGCTTAGTGTTCTCATCTTCCCCCTCTCTTCCTTCTTCCACCTGCTTTCATTTGACTATCAGTTTTCCCCCATGTGATTTGAAAGCTTATTTCCATATATCCACTTAAATATATTAATGACATAGTCTTTCTGACTCCATATCATGATTAATTCTCTCTCTTTCAATTTTAATTTCATGTCAATCTCTTTCCTGGATTTTTCAGCCATGCTTTAAAATAAAAAAACCAAAACACTTGTGAGTCTAATTTAAGTAGTGTGATTTACAGCGCATTCTCTACTTTATATCTACATTCTAAATCCATTGCAATGTCTTCACTGAACTCACAAACAAACCTCGTAATTGAAGGGCTTATTAGAGAAGTCAACAAGTTGCAACTCCAGTGAGAAATGCTCAGGTTAGAATTGTTTATCACCATACGTTACAAAGTTCTTTTGGCTAATAAATTCCCAAAGGCATTCAGCTCAAGCTCAGCAGGTCAGAAAATCCAGTTTCCTCAATTAAGTGTCCATAGGAACCCCACTCCGAGAGCCAGCCCCCTGCACAAAAGCATTCGGATGTCCTTGCTCTGTGGGTTGGACAGTTCCCCACTCTGTTCCATGCTCTGGTTCCTCTTTCTGCTGCTGCTTCTCTTAGGGTGTAAGTGTCTTCTGAATCCAGGAGGTTGACCAGGTAGCAAACTCAGGTTCAAAGGATGCACTGTATCCTGGCTCTTGTTGGTAATAAGATCCTTCCTCCTGCTACTCAGAGAGTTCATTTTATACACAGCAGGAAGACTTTCTAGGGAAGCCTCATCTCAACTACTCTCAGGTGAATCCTATCAGTATCTTCTTTCCTCTTCTTACCAGACCCATGCAAGTTATTTGGTGGGAGTTGGAATTTAGCTGGAAAAGCCACATTACAAAAGTCACTGCCATGTGAGTGTATTGTTTATTTTATTTTGAACCAATGTTAGATTTTAACATTATAGAAATTCTATAAAGTTCTCAGTTGACCGTCTTACACTTTCTCAGGTTGACGTTGGAGAAAATTAAAATAAGTCCATAAGAGCCAAAATAGAACCTTGAGCGTATCCCACCTGAATTTTCGAGAACATTTCAAAAACATATATCCTTTGAACACTAAAGACAAAATCCTAACAAGCTATGGGGTGACATAAAAAACCATCATATATGAAAAATTAAAAGGTAACTAAAAAAGAAAGAAAAGATCATAGTGCATGGCAGAAGGGACTCCAAAACTTGCCCCTGAATGCAGAGCAGTTAAAGCAAATGGAGGGAAAGATGGAGTAAAATAGCTCAACAGAGAATTTCACAGGATTATAAAGACATATACAAAGACCTGGAGCTTGAAGTGTGAGAAGAAAGAACATGCTCAGCGTATGTAATACTAACTCCCTCAGCATATATCAGGCTGAGAGAACTGAGGGAAAAACTCAAGCCAAGGGTTGTGATGTCAAAATTTTCTTGGGGCAAAATGCTGAGCAATGCAGAAAGCACAGCAGTGCGCAGCATTTTGTTGCTGTGTCGTGCCTGGAACCACTCTAACGCAGCCCTTCGCAACAACACAACTACATCTATTTCCGTCTCTCTCTGTGTTTCTGTTCTAGCTCAATGATCTTTTTGTGTATTTAAATTTCAATGCCCACAGTTATCATTTCATAAACTTTATAATGTGTCCCAACACCTGGTAGAAATCTTTCCCTCTTGTGTCGAGATTCTTCTTTTGAATTATGAGGGTTTTTCTTTTTTTGGTATACATGGGCCCAAAAGCTACACATATACATGATACAGAGAAAGTCTAAGAAGCAGGGAGTGGTGGAGACTATAGAGAAGGAGGGATTTCTGTGTGTCCAAGATGCAGCTGGGCGGCAACTCCAGCCAAACATTTCCAGAGAGACTATAGGTGCAATGTAAGATCTTCCACTTTTTCAAAATATGATAAAACTACAGATTTTTATGAGAAGTCCCCTGATTTTGAAAGATTATCTCATTTTAAAAATTGGCAATGAATTATATTTTCTTTTAGCTTTTATTTTAAGCGAGCATTATGCAGAGCCAAAAATTTAAGCTAACATATGGCCCAAAGATTTTGAGTTTGTATACTCTGCTAAGCAGAAGAAGTTGATGCTGCAAGTGTTATAAATAAAATTAAGCTCCAGTTAAGCTTGTACCAAACTATGGAAAATGATTTTTAGGAAGTAAATATGTTCATCTCAAAGATGAACAAAAGGAATAAAAGTGCTCATAAAATTCGCCTAGTATTTAAGAAGGAAAATAAATTATTCTTGTAAATGCTGCCAAAGGACCCCAGTTGGTGTCAAGTCCATTCCACCTCCTGGATACCCCATGTGGGTCACAGCATAACTAAGCCCCATAAGGTTTGAAATGGGCATGGCCAATTGGAGATAGGTTGCCAGCCTTTTCTTTCAAAGCACATCTGGGCAGATTCAAAACTCAACCTTTCAGCCAGTTTCCAAGTGCTCACTACATATTATGTATGCTTATTATCATATCCCAGTTTCAAATACTTTTGCTACAGAGTAAAACACTTTGAATTATTTATCACTTAAAATGAAATTCATGTGGATCATGTCATCAGTAAAGAAATCCATTGCCTCAGAGTCAGTTCTGAATCATCAGTACATGGAGAGGAAAAGATAAACAGATTTTTCAATTCCAAATTAGTTTTCAAATATAATTTGAAAGATTTTAGTTATAAAATATGAAAAATATTTCAACAATTGAATCAGGACCATATGACATAGAATGAAAATTGTGAAACTACTAAAAGTAAAAACTAGAAAATAAAAAGTATAAAGCTTTACACCCATCTTCTTTGGCAAAAATTATCACGTTTTCTTATGGATTTTTATACATATGTATACAGATGTACATTACATTAACCAGAGGTATCATCCTGGGCATATTGTTCAGTATCTTCTTTTTATTCATTCCACATCAGTTATTTGCAGCTGAATTTTCTGTATTGCTTCAGAATATTTAATTGTATAGATTTTAAAAGTCAATTCAATCATTGATGGATATTTACCTTGTTTTCAGTTTTCCTATTTCAAACAATCCTGAGATAAAAATTTTTGTTTACTTATGAACGCAAATATACCTGTTATATAAATCCTTAGAAATAAAATTGCTGAATCAAAGGGTGTGTGTAACTCAAATTTATTCATGGTAACTATCCAAATATGAAACAATCTATTTAAATATGACCTCTGAATAATGAATACTTAAGAAAATATTCTTCCTGAAATATATTCTATTGATGTAAATTCATGATTTAAAATTATGTTTGACTGTTATTAATTAAAGATCTATTCCTACTAAGTCATTCCTGCCAACAAAAATAATATAAATCATTTTTGTTTTTAATTTTGAAAATATTATTTTATTTTTATAAAAGCATGTTTATTGTTAAATATTTAGAAGATATAAAAATAAGGTCTAGAAATGTAAACACCTCAATATGACTACCTATATCATATTTTACTGTATTATGTAAACACATTAATTTGATAAACTTTAACCAGAAAAGTTATTATAAATGTATTTCAAAAGTGATACTTTAAAAATGATTTTAATTATAAAATGTTGTTCCCAGACTAAACATATCAATTTTGTTAGGTATTGTTTTTGTGGCTTTTAATTCAAAACTTCCTCTGCTAAAAGCATGACACAAGTTTTTACCAAGACAGTTCCTTGAACACAGTAAGTACTTAATATATTGAATAGAGTAGGCGCTCAGTATATAGTTACTGAACAATTGAATGAATAGATGATTGTTTTTCCAATATTGAACCACCCTAGCATATCTAGTATGAATCCCACTTGATCATGTGTTTTAAAATATTTTTAAAATTTTATTAACTAGAACTTTGTTGCCATTTTTTAATATATAACAATAATTTTATTAAGAGATATTTCTACATTATTATTCCTTTATAATTCAGACCAGTTGACATTATAGCAGTATTTCTTTTTTATTTCTTGTCTTTTTTTGCATGTTTACTTTAACATTTTATTAGGGACTCATACAACTCTTATCACAATCCATACATATACATACATCAATTGTATAAAGCACATCCGTACATTCTTTGCCCTAATCATTTTCAAAGCATTTGCTCTCCACTTAAGCCCTTTGCATCAAGTCCTCTTTTTTTCCCCTCACTCCCCGCTCCCCCTTCCCTCATGAGCCCTTGATAATTTATAAATTATTATTTTGTCATATCTTGCCCTATCCAGCATCTCCCTTCACCCACTTTTCTGTTGCCCGTCCCCCAGGGAGGCGGTCACATGTAGATCCTTGTAATCGGTTCCCCCTTTCCAACCCACTCACCCTATACCCTCCCAGTATCACCCTTCACACCCCTGGTCCTGAAGGTATCATCCACCCTGGATTCCCTGTGCCTCCAGCTCCTATCTGTACCAGTGTACAACCTCTGCTCTATCCAGACTGTGTTGCCATTTTAATAGCTATGTTCATAAGAGATTTTGGTCTATAGTTTTCTATCTGATAATGTTTTAGCCTACCAGAGTTTTTGGTAATGGACTTATATTTACTTCATATAATGAGTTTGATAGGGTTTTATTTTTTTCTATATTCTAGTTTATATAGAATTAGTGTAAACGTTTCTCTAGATGTTTGATATAATTCCCCAGTAAAATTATTTGGTCCTGTAACTGCCCCTCACCCCAGAAGAATTTACTTGAGAGGACGGCACTGAAGCTGCAGCTAGGAGAGAGGGACATGTCTGATCAGAACAAATGGGAGCAAAGGAAGGGGCAGGAAAAGAGAGTGGAGCACATCCTGACCCACCAGGCCTGGAGGACGATATCCCCGCTCTCAACAGCCAATGGGCAGAGTGGAAAATATGGCTGATCCCACTATGAGACACGCCATCCCTTGATGGTGCAGGGCCCTAAGGGGGACAACACAGGAGACTCAGTGTCAGGACTGGCCCAGACTGACCCTGTGACACCGAGACATACCACTAAAAGCATGTGGCAGAGCAAACATGGGAGCAGAGCAGAGAGGCCCTGAGGAAGCACAAAGGACAGACTCTGGGGCCTGAGCATGGTACCCCATTGAACCTGACTGAAGGACACGCCTAGAGATCAAAAATCAGACCTTGATCTATTTGCAGGTTTTTCTTTCTTTTAAAAATGTTTTTTCTTTTAGTTAATTTATTTTTTTATGGGTAATCGATTTCCTTTTTTCTTGTCATTGCCGTCTTCTCACGCATCGCCTATCTTGCTTTGGTGTGATTTTGGGTGCATATTATTATCTCTACAGATCTATGTAGATAAGATAGACTGGATGAATAGTCTGGAGGACAAAACAACGGGACCAAAGGTTCCGGAGGGACATGGGAGATGGAGAGGCACGGGTAAGGAGGTAGTGCTGACCAACCCAGGGTCAGGGGAGAAACAAGTGATACAAAATCAGTGGCAAGGAGGGTGTGAGAGGCCTGGTAGGGATTCAGCAAGGGCAAAGTAACTGAGAGAAATTACTGAAACCCAAATGAAGGCTGAGCATGATAGTGGGACAAGAGGGAAGTAAAAAGAAATAGAGGAAAGAACTAGGTGACAAAGTGTATTTATAGAGGTCTAAAAACTGGAATGTGCATATGTAAATATATTTATATAAGAGTATGGGGAAACAGATCTATGTGCATATATTTATAGGTTTAATATTAAGGCAGCAGATGGACACTGGGCCTCCACTCAAGCACTTACTCGATACAAGAACACATTGTTCTATTAAATAGGCATTCCAGGATGCACACCTTCCCAACACGATTTCTGAAGAAAAATATGTGCATAAGCAAATATGGTGAAGAAAGGTGATGGTCCCCAGCTATCAAAAGATATAGCGTCTGGGGTCTTAAAGGCTTGAAGATAAACAAGCAGCCATCTAGCTGGGAAGCATCAAATTCCACATGGAAGAAGCACACCAGCCTGTCTGACCATGAGGTGTAGAAGGGACTAGTTATCAGACATCAAAGAACTAAAAATCCTATCAGTGAGTGCCCACCTTCCTCATATGATCAGTGAAGACAAACGTGTGCCTAAGCAAATATGGTGAAGAAAGCTGATGGTTCCTGGCTATCAAAAGATATAGCATCTGGGGTCTTAAAGGATTGAAAATAAACAAGTGGCCATCTAGTTCAGAAGCAACAAAGCCCACATGGAAGAAACACACCAGCCTGTGTGACCACGAGCTGTCAAAGGGATCAGGTATCAAGCATCAAGGGAAAAAAAATCATATCATTATAAATGTGGGTGAGTGCAGAGTGGAGACTCAAAGCCCATCGTTAGACAACTGGCCACCCCCTTACTGAAGGGTTGTGGGGAGGAAATGAGCCAGTCAGGGTGCAGGGTAGCAATGATGAAACATAACTTTCCTCTAGTTCTTAAATGCTTCCTCCCCTCCACTATCATGATCCCAATTCTACCTTACAGGTCTGGCCATACCAGAGGATGTACATTGATACAGACAGCAACTGGAAACAGAGGGAATCCAAGACAGTTGACTCCTTCAAGACCAGTGGTGAGAGTGGCAATGCATGGAGAGTGGAGGGAATTTGGGGTAGAAAGGCAGAACTGATTACAAGAATCTATGTATAGCCTCCTCCCTGGGGGATGGATAGCAGAGAAGAGGGCAGGAGGAGACGTCAGACAGTGTAACATATGACAAAATAATAATAATTTATGAATTATGAAGGGTTCATGAGGTAGGGGAGAGTGGGAAGCCAGGGGGGAAATGAATAGCTGATATTAGGGGCTCAGGTGGAGGGCAAGTATTTTGAGAATGATGATGGCAACAAATGTACAAATGTGCTTGACAATATGGATGTGTATATGGATTGTAATGGGAGTTGTGCGAGCCCCATTAAAATGATTTACAAAAATTATTTGGTCCTGGATTTTTTAATATAGGGAATATTTTAATGACAAGTTCTCTTTCTTCTTGTATTCCAGGTGTGGTAAAGTGTCCTACATTAATCTGTGTTAGTTTAGGTAGATAGTGTGCTTATGTATATTCGTCCATTATTCCTACATTTTACATTTATAGCATACCATATATCATAATATGGTGTAATTCTATATTTTTATTTTGGCTGTTCATCATTTATAATATTTTATCTCCATTTTTCTTTTGTTAGGTTTGCAGTGATTTATCAATTTGGTTAATCTTTCAAAGACCAATTATTTGTCTTGTTGATTTTTCTAATTTTCCCATTTTATAACTCAGGTATTTATGTTCTAATATTTATCATTTCATTTCTTCTGATGTTGAGGGTTTGTTTTACTGATCATGTTCTCATTGGTGCAAATTCTGTGTTAAGATGTTTATTTTAACTTCTTTTTTGATGCATGTGCTTATTGCTATAAGTTGAATATAAACTAAAAGAAAGCAAAGAACCACATATGATATCAATTGATGCAGGAAACTATTTGATAAAATTAAAATATTAATTCTTGATAAAAATATTCAACAAAATAGGAATAAAGGAGAAATTCCTCAACATAATAAAGGTCATATATGCAAAACCAATGGACAACACTTCTCCCAATGGAGAGAAATTGAAGGCATTTCTTCTCCAAACCAGAATGACACAGAGTCTTAGACAGAGATATTAGACATTAGAAAGTTATTAAAGGAATCTAAAATGGCAAGGGATAAACAAAATATCCTCAGTTGTCAGCAGAAGACATGCATGTTTGTGTAATGCATATGAAGGTCAATAAGAAATTGCTGAAACTAATTGAAAAAATTGACACCATAAAAAAGTCATTTGGATTCTTGTATATTAAGGAAAAGGAAATGAAAAGAAAAATACAATTTAAAATATCCACCCCAAAGATGTAATACTTAGGAATAAATACAATCAAAGAAACAAAAATATGATGCAAAGAAAAAAGTAAACACTTTTACAAGACACCAAAGGAGGCTTACATAAATGAAAAATGGCCTATGTTCATGAATAGGAAGACAATATGGCGAAAATATCAATATTACTGAAAGCCATTTATAAAGTCAATGCAATTACTAGATAAATCCTAGAACAATTCTTCAAGGAAATGGAAACAGGAATCACCAACTTCTATGGAAACAAGAAGACCAGGATTGAAAAAAATACTACTAAAAAAATAAACATAGAGTAGGAGGCATCTCACTTCCCCTTTTCAAAGCATACAATGCAGCCATAGAAACTAAACCACTTGCTTTTAGTACAATAGATATGTAGCCCAAAATATTGAAACAGATAACTCATATATACAACCAACCAACTACATACACTTGATTTTGATAAAATAACAAAGTACACCAAATAGAGAATAAATACCCTTCCCAACCAATGGAGTTGGGAAAATTGGATCTCCCTCTGCAAAATAATGAAATGAGAGCAATATCTTACTCCACGTACTCAGTGAACTCAAGAGGTATTAAAGACATTTTTAAAACTCTAGAAATGTAACAACCTTAAATGAATAAATAAGGACAAATAAATAGGACTCTAATATAAGATACAACTATACTACCAAGCATAAAATAAAATGCCTATATTGTAGAAGATAAAATTGAGGGCCAAAACCTCCTGGAAATAAAACATTTGTGTATATCAAAAGCCTTCTTTGAAAGAACAAAAAATTCAACTTCCTGTCATGATCATTGAAGATAAAATAGGTTCATAAGCAAATGTGGTGAATAAAGCTATATGGTGTCCGACTATCAAAAGATATAGCATCTGGGGTCTTAGAGGCTTGAAAATAAATAAGTAGCCATCTAGCTGAGAAGCAACAAAGCCCACATGGAAGAAACACACCAGCCTGTGTGACCAAGAGCTGTCAAAGGGATTAGGTATCAGGCATCAAAGACCGAGAGCAAAAAAGCATATCAATGTGAATGAGGAGGAGTGCAGAGTGGAGACCCAAAACCCATCTGTAGACAATTGGACGTCTCTTTTACAGAAAGGTCACGAGGAAGAGACAAGCCACTCAAGGTGCAGTATAGCATTGATGAAACATACAACTTTCCTCTAGTTCTTCAATGCTTCCTCCCCACCACTATCATGATCACAATTCTATATTGCAAATCTGGCTAGACCAGAACATGTACACTGGTACAGATAAGAGCTGTAAACACAGGAAATCCAGGACAGATAAACCCCTCAGGACCGATACCAGGAGGGGTAGGGGAAGATGGGGGGGGGGAGAAAAGGGGAACTGATCACAATGATCTACACATAATCCCCTCCCAAGGGGACAGACAACAGAAAAGTAAGTGAAGGGAAGGGAGACATTGATCAGTGTATGACATGAAAAAAATATATAAATTATCGAGGGTTCATGAGGGAAGGAGGGTGGGGGAGAGAGGGAAAATACCAAAGGCTCAAGTAGAAAGAAAATGTTTTGAAAATAATGATGGCCACATAGGTACAAATATGCTTAACACAATGGATGGATGGATTGTGATAAGAGCTGTACGAGCCCCCACTGTATACTGTACAAATAGCTAATCTCAAAAATCTGTAGAAAACTGCATCATTTTAATAAGAAAAATAATCCTATCAGAAAATGGGCAAAGACTTGAATAAACAATTCACTCATTAACCATAATAAAAATATAGATTGAAACAATAATGAGATATTAACTCACACTAGTACTGTGGCAAAATCAAGGGGGGAAAAATCCAGAATATAACATGTTGAAGAGGGTGTGGAGAGATTGGAATACGCATACACTCCTGGTAGGAATTCAGAATTGAACAGCTACTATGGTAATTAGTATGGGAATTTTTTAGGCAAATTCAAATAGAAGTATGATATGATCCTAAAAATTCTGTATTTGTTATACACTCCAAAGAAACAAAGAAGAAAATATGAACCTATACATATGCACCCATGTTTAACACAGCACTTTCTACAGTTAAAAAAAAAGTTGGAAATCATCAAAAGCTCACATATGGAAAATTTGATAAACAAACCCTGGTACATACACACAATGGAGTATTATGCACCTCTGAAAATCAGTCATGAAACTAGCAAGCACCACATGACATGGACACATTTGAAAGACATTATCCTCAGCAACGTTAGTTTATTGCATAAAGTCACCGTGACACCACATCATGACACCAATATTATGAAGCAAACAAAAACTACAAAGAACAAAATGATTTCACAGCAAAAGAAGCAGACTTTGAGGGCTATTAAAGGTCCTTAGGTGAAAAAGGAAGGGTAGGCAGGAGCAGGTAGTGGAGGGGTGTGGGGCAGGGAGGCAGAAAGGGGACTATATAGACTGGGAGTGACTGGAATGCTGCCATTGCTCTGCTGAAGTGTGTATTACATTTCCCCCTGTGTATTATATTCCACAAATAAAAGAGGAAAATAAAGAGAGAAAGGTCACTACAGTAATCAGATCTAAACACAAGCCTGGATTGTTACAAAAGAAGGAAAAGTAACATTGAAATGGACTTCAATGCTTTTGTTGCAGCACATGACCTAGTATCAAAACTAAGTAGATAGACGATGATAGATAGGTAGGTAGGTAGGTAGGTAGGTAGGTAGGTAGGTAGGTAGGTAGATAGATAAAGTACCTACAGACAATTGAAATATATAATATCAGCTACTCAAAGGAAGAGAATTGGGTCATAAGTACATTAGATATATTTAAAATAAAGCATCAATCACAAATTAGATATCTTAAAAATAAAGCATCAGTCAAAAATAAAGTCCTCTGTATTTTCCTCTTCAATTACAATGGGTTTCCTCTCCAGTTGCAATGGTTATTATACACTAATGTAATTTTGGTCTATGTTTTCAATTTTTACTTAATGTATATACATTTAAAACAATATATTTTATTATTTTTTGCCTTACTATTTTACAAAAATTATTATTATGAGGCAACTGTTCTGGAGGGACTTTGGGGAAGGAGGAGGCAGGGGAAAGATCAGTGAGCAAACACCATAGACAGGGGAACAACTAGGGAATTAAAAGCAACAATGAGGAGGAGGTAGAGATCTTGGCGGTGCTGGAGAAATAGTAATCCAGCGGAGAGGATTATTAAGAATCAGAAGAAGGGTGAGCATGATGGTTAGGTAGGACAAAGGTAAGAGGAAACAGAGGAGAGATCTAGGAAGCAAAGCTATGGATAGAGGTATGCGCAAAAGTGTTTACATATATATAAATACATTAACTCATAAAATAGAGGTATTGGCCTATGTACATATATTTATATGGCAATACACTGAGGTAGTGGACAGACTTTTCCAGAAATCCTTTATTCTTTCTTCTCTGTATTGACCACATGTTATCATTTTTTTGTTTTCCTTTTCTCTAACTTCTGATAATTTCTCAAATTTGTTCTCTAGTTCAGAGATTTTTTTTAGCATCACTTTTATTGCACAAATAAGTACCTGATTTTTTGTTGATGATGTTCTTGCTTGTCTTCACTTGCAAGTCTATGCCAGCCTCTCCTTTTCCTGTAGCTGTTGGCTTTTACATTATCAGGCTAGGTGGCAACTTTGATGAAATCACATCTTCTTAGATTTGACAGAGGGAACAAATCCCCTGATATGTATGAAATAGGCCATTTTCAGAGAAGCTTACTATTTTTGAGTTTTCTAGATTCTATTCCACTTGATCCAGAATTTTGTAACTAGCCTTGTAAAGAAATCAGTTGTGCTGCATCGCTGTTAATAAGTTCAATGAACTCCTCTTGTGCTATCTCAGGAGCATCTTCATCTTTGTGAATGGGCTTCTGGCAAGTGCAAATGGGGTGTCAGGTAGATTTGGAAAGTACGATGAAATTTCGTCTGCAAGCATGTGCAAGCGTTCTTTCACAGAAATTATCAAAAGTTGTTGTTAGCATCTTTTCCCAGAGTCTTAAAGAAGAGAAGTGACTGTTCCGAGGCCATCCAGTTGATTAGAAATATGCCGGGGCATAAAAAGCACCGTTGCCTATTCTATATCCATTATTCTGAGGCTATTTAAAACATATATTCTACAAATTCTTAGGTATCTTCATTTTACGGCAAGGTCTGAGAACTACCTTATGTCAAATACTGACAATATGGATAAAAAACAGAATGAAGCTTTAATTGTGTTACATGTAGACTCTTATTTAGTAGTGTTGGTGTGGGACAAGAGATTCAATTTCTAACAAGCTTAAGTAGGTGATGTTGATGCTACTGGTCCACCAACTTTGGTGACCATTCATGAATATCTATAGATCAGAGTTACTCTGAAGGCCTTTCAAAGATGTCTACAGATCAGAGTTATGTTGTTATTAGCCATTACTCAATAAAATTAGAATAGTGTTTGGGATGAAAAGAGAGAATGGAATAAAAAGCCTGATGAAAAACAGAGTAAGCTACCTGACTTTAGCACATATTATACAGCCACAGTGGTCAAAACAGCGTGGTACTGGTACAAAGACAGATATTCAGACCAATGGAAAAGAGCTGAAGACCCAGAAATAAAAACATCAGCATACAGGCAACTGATTTTTCATAAGGGCCCAAAAAACATCGAATGGGAAGCAGATGCCCTCTTCAGTAAGTGGTACTGGAAAAAGCAGATATCTACCTGGAGAAAAATGAAACAAGACCCTTACCTCACTACATGCACAAGAATAAACTCAAGGTGAATCACAGAACTTGAGATAAAACCCCAAATTATTAGGACCACCAATGAGGTAATTGGGACAAACCTGAGAACCTTGGCACAGGAAATACATAGGCTATCAGAAATAGGGAAGGATACAAATACAGATGAGTCACAAATTGACAAGTGGGATATACTGAAAATAAATCACCCGTGTACATCGAAAGAATTCACCAAGAGAGTAATAAGAGAGCCCACAGACTGGGAAAACATCTTTAGCAATGACACATCAGAAAAAGGCCTTATTACTGAAATCTACAATACTCTGCTAGCTTACAATAGGAAAAAAGACTAACTACCCACTAAGAAGGTGGGCAAAGAACCTGAACAGATATTTCACAGAGGCAGAAATCCAAATAGCCAATAAACATATGAGAAAATGCTCCCGGTCATTAGCCATAAGAGAAATGCACATTAAAACAACTATGACATACCACCTAACACCCTCAAGGATAGCCCAATTCAAAAAGCCAGAAATTAAAAAGTGTTGGTGGGGCTGTGGGGAGATAGGAACTCATCCACTGCTGGTGAACCTGTAGCTATGTATAGCCATTATGGAAATTGATTTGGCGATAACTAAAACAGACAGAAATCGAGCTAGGATACAACCCAGCAATCCCCCTACTGGGCATATACCCAGAAGAGGTAAGAAGCAAACCATAACCAGACATCCATGCTCCAATATTCATCACGGCACAGTTCACAATTGCAAAGAGTTGGAAGCAACCCAAATTTCCATCAACAGAGGAATGGATCAAAAAACTGTTGTACAGACATACAATGGAGTACTACGTGCCCCTAAAATGCAGTGATGAATGCATGAAACACACTGCTACATGGGAAGAACTGGAGGAAATCATGCTAAGTGAAGTAAGTCTAGCACAAAAGGACAAGTATAACATGAGTCCCCTGAGGTAAGGTTAAAAAATAAACAGGGCATAGGGGAAAAGCGACTATACACACACAGATCCCTGGGGTGAGGTCCAAGTTCTGCGGCAGGGGCCAAACCCAATCCAGGGATGCATATGGCAGACCACTAAATAAGAGGGAGGAAGAAAGAAAAAATACATGGGTAGCAGGGGAGCAGGGCACTAATCTACCCAAGGGGAGGCTATTGTTTATATCTCCACAGGAGGAGAGAGAGACCAGACTTCAACCCAATATGCCAACATGTGAATACAACATACCAGCATGTACCACAGAGCCAATAGCTAGGTCTTCGTTGCCAGCCCCAATCCCAACTATGTGGACATCCCCCCACCCCCACTCAGAAGAATGCACTTCAGAGGACAGCACTGGGCTACAGCTTGGGTAGAGGGGCACGTCGGATTAGAGCACACGGGAGAAATGCAAAGGGATGGAAGGAGGAGAGGACATCCTAGTCCACCAAGACCCAAGGACAATGTTCCTGCTCCGAGCAGACAATGCTCGGGGAAGACTGTAGGGCTGGCCCCACCACAGGACAAGCATCCTTCACTGAACCATGATGCTGCGGGGGACAGCACTGGAGACCCAGTGCGGGAACAGTGCACCGTCTGGCCCCATCATGCTGGGTGGAGGCACCGAGGGCATGCAGCAGAGCAGCGGGAGAGCAGAGTGATGAAACCCCACGGGAATACCAAAAATAGACTTGGGAGACTGATTGTAGCAGCCCACCAGACTCTACTGGAAAACACTTGTAAAGGCCAACAAACTGATCTTGAACTATTTATAGGCTTTTCCATTTCTGTCAGTGGCTTTCATTTCTATTTTGTTGTTGTTGTTGCTATTGTTTTGTTGGTTTTGATTTCCTTTGTTATTTTATTTGGTTTTGCCTGGTTTTTGCACTTATTAGTGTATCTGCAAGTCTATTTAGAAAAGAGTGGGACCAATGGTTTGTGGGGATAGGAGAGAAGAGGAAGTGGGAGAAAGGAAGCGGGGGGGGGGGCGAGGGGGGGGAATCAACCCAGGGACAAGGGAACAAATGAACTAAAATCAATGGAAGGAAGGTCGTGGGATGCCTAGTGGGGCTCAAACAAGGGCAATGCAGCAGTGAGGAATTACGAAACCCAAATGAAGGCTGGACATGATGGTGGGACAAATGGGAAGTAAAAAGAAAATAGAGGAAACAGGAGACAAAGGACTTTTATAGAGGCCTAA